>NC_044203.1:37110722-37181895 GCF_900880675.1 Sparus aurata | reverse complement strand
CCTCAGGGCTCCTCAGTGGGCGGAGCTCCCAGGTGACGGTGGCGTACCTGAGCCCGCTGGTTCTGAGGAAGGAGCTGGAGAGTCTGCTGGAGAACGAGGGCGAGGCGGTTCTGGCTCAGCCTCAGTTCCTGGAGAACCACTCCATCATCTACTGGAACCTGGTGTGGTACTTCCAGCGCCTCGGGCTGCCCAGTAACCTGCTGCAGCTGGTCCGAGCCTCGGCGCTGGTCAGCCAGTTCACTCAGGTAAACACACGGGCTGATCCGACTTTTTAACATTTAGATTCGGAAAGTTCAGTTAAATCTGAACAGTTTGAGTGAATTTTCAAAGTAGAGACATTTTTACACACAAAGAAAAATAACCTAAAGAATTATTTGAGGTTGTTTTATTTGAGTGATGGGATCAGTCAGCCTTTCTCCGTCTGTCGTCTTGTGTGTTTCCCAGTCGGAGAGCTCTGCAGTGAGGGTGAGGCTCCTCTGGGACACCCTGACCCCCGACACAGACCAGTGGCCCCCCCCTCTACATCCTCTGGAGGATCCACAGTAAGACAGAGACGCTCTGAGAAACCAGAACAAGAACCTCGACTGTTTGTAACACACTCACATCCTCTGTGGCTGTTCCTCCACCAGGTGGCGTCCCAATGAGAAGCTACAGCTGGCGGAGACACAACCACCCGTTCACCCTGTCCTTCCTGGAGGAGGTGCTGCGGTGGGTCGGCATGAACGAGGTGCACAAAGCCGTCACCCTCTTCCTGGACACGCTGGCCAAACAGCCGGGCTCGGCCTGGACGCAGAGGTGTGAGCGCAGAACACACACACATGGTTATAAACAGAGAGTGTAAATAAGTCTGCAAGATTTTAATGAGTGGGACATTAAATTCAAAGTTTATGTAAGTGATTTCAAATCACAGTGAATGTTTTTTCAGGTTAAAACAAAAGTGAAAATAAAGAGAGTTTAGTCCAGAAACACAATCGTTCAGTCACTCAGTGGTTTTAAGTATAAAGTTCATTTTTTACAAACATTAGATATTGTTCAGATTTTAATCTTCTTCTTCGCAACCAAACGGACTCTGATAGATATTTATCTTGGGCCTCAAGTTTTGTAATCTATGAAATATTTGTGATATTAGATGTTTGTTATCTTTGGACTTTCATGCATCAGTGAATATATTAAAGTTTTAATTAGTTATCCTCTGTTTCATTTCCGTCACAGTGAACGTTGTGTGTGTTTTGTGTCTGACAGGAGTTTGTACAGAGAGTTCCTCTTCCTCACGCTGGCAGCTATGGGCAAAGATCACGTCGGTAAGAACGAGTGTCAGGATGCAACAGATTTCTGCTGCACAACAATCTTTTATAATTTAAACAACAAGTTGACCAGGTGCTTCTGATCCTGAACATCAGACCAGAGTTAGGAGAGTTCCAGCTGCAGATAAAGCAGCTGTGGGACGAGTTAGAGTTACTTTAATGTCTGTACAGTGAACATGAAGCTACAGTGAGCAGCTGATTAGCTTAGCTTAGCTTAAAGACTGGAAAACAGGTGGAAACAGCTAGCCTGGCTCTGTTTAACCAGCAGCTCTAAAGCTCACTGATGAACCTGCTGTGCCTCATTTTAATCTGTTTCCTGCCGGCACATGTTGTTCTCAGCGATGGAGGGAAGTTGGAGACGAGCACCAGCACTTATTTCTTTGTGATTGGTCAACAAATTGATTAACAAATCAGTCGATGCAGATGTGAAAGTGTGCAGGACAGATACAGGGACACGTTGTTTGATGTAAACTGGATGATGATCGATCCTTCTCTTCTCTGTCTGCAGCTGCGTTCGATAAGAAGTACAAGGCGGCGTGCACTCGGCTCAGCAGCACTCTGGGTCGAGAGGAGCTGCGGAAGAAGCGAGCTCAGCCTCCGAGCCCCAAAGCCATCGACTGCAGACGCAGCTTCCACCCGCCGCTCGAATGCTGATGATCCAGGAAGCAGACGTCCCTGACGACTGCTGCGTCCGGCGTTCGTCCCTCTGAGGGCGAAGAGGAGAGACGGCACACCCAGGATCCCTGCTGCCTTCACCTGCTTGTATTCTTCACCTCTCTGCTGCCTCCTGGTGGATGTCGGAGTGACGCGCTCCTCCCTGTCCTCTGTAGCTCCGTTTGCCTCGTCGATGTGAATCCAGCAGCTCCTCGTCTCCATTAAAGATCCTGAAGGTTGAGCTGAGCTGCCCTGAAGAGTCGTAGAATAACATGCTGACAGACGTCTGAACGTGGAGTCCTGCGTCATCTGAAGGCAAGAAAACTCGCGGTTGTGCATGTCCGGAGGGATCAGCTGTGTCGCTGTGCACTTTTTGTTTTTCCCTGTTTTTTAAAAATACACGATCTGAAGAGCTCGTCGCCTCCGCTCGCTGTAAATCTTCTGAAAGTGTGAAAGTTTTACCCAGATACCTGTAGGACGTCAGATTTACCTTTTTACCAGTGTGACCAAGGAAGCCCTTTAGGATTTAATGAGGAAAAACATCAAACGAGGAATGAAAAGGAGGAGCAGCGCCTCCATGAAACGCTCCAAACACCACCCAGAACTCCTGATCACGTCTCCGTCTGTCTGTGTTTGTCCGGGTGTAAATATGACGAGGCGGGTTTCGGTTTCTGAAAGGGAAATATGGTCAGAAAGTCAAGAAAGAAGCTGAAACTTCTGATCGTCTCTGTTTGTTGTGAATTGTCTCGAAGGCCGACAGTGTTCCTGCAGCTCCATGTGAAGATCTCCTCCAACATCATTAAAGAGTTTTTTAGGAAGTCCATCCATCGTTCAAAGTTTGAGAATCTCAAGGAAACGACCAAACAAGAAGCAGAGACGTTTACACAGATCATCTGTTCGTCTTCCAGGTTTAATCAGAAGCTACGACGTGTTTTAAGCTAACGCAGCTGCCGTCGTTCAAATCAGGAGAAACATCCAAACGAGAAGCTCGTCAGTCTTTTGTTTGGTCGTCCAGAACTCTGACAAAAGTCTCAAAATCTAAAACAGAACCAATTTGAGTTTGATCTTTGTTTTGGGTGTCTGGACTTGAAGGGCGCCGCTGTGTCGGCTCGTTGTGTGCAGGAAGTTGTTGAGAGGGTTCGATTCATCGAGATGATCTGAGCTTTTCTTAAGTTTCATGTTTCCACTTTTCAAGATGATTTAAAGGGAGTTAGAAAATGAAAAGATGAGAGGGATGTTAATGAGGGATTGTTGGACATTAATGTGTGTACTGATGCTTTAAAGCCACATGTTGTTCTCAGCTGAAGTGTCTGGTTCGGCCCCAGAGTTCTGTTGAATGCACTGATTTATGTTCGAGGACTAAAGGAGCTCGCAGGAATCGATCCGAGCACGAACACAAAAACTTCACAGATAAGATCTTTGGTGGATTTCAGGTGTTGAAAGCCGAATAACTGACCCAGTAAAACTGTTAAATAATGTTAATTAAAGCTTATTTTTGGAGATGGACGGGAGTGTGATGAAGCTCACAGCTGGATCAGAACAGCGATGGTGCGATCATGTGTCGTCATCACGCTGTGATTCAGAAGGTTGTTGTGTTCATCACGTCCAGCTGCTGCACACAGCGAACACAACAGATCTGATCACAGCTGCTGATGATTGAATCACCTGAGCCTTTCTCACCCTCAGGTGTCTGATCGCTTATTATAAAATACAAAAATGTGATATTATCAGTCATTATGTCAGTTATGGATCATGAGAAGTGAGTAATTATCAGTTATCTGTATATAAAGAACCCAAACGCAGGCTGTGAAACACTTCCTGTCATCTCTGATCAGAACAGTTCCAACGATTTCACTCCACAATAACGTCAATAACATGTTGATTTAATGAATCAGGCGCCTGGATTAAACTCAGCTAACAGTGTTATTACTTTTATTACTTTTATTATTGGATGTTTGGTTTCCTAAACAAATCTCACTCGTTGGTCTGAACCAGACACTCAGCAGAGAGCGGCCGGTCGTGTTGGAGCGTCCTGTGGAGCATGCTCAGTCCGTCTGACCTGATCTGATGCACGTTCACTTCCTGTCTGTGTGTCCGACTGGGAGACGTCCAGTATGTCTGCTGACCAGTTCGGCCTCCTGCTGCCCGTCACTGAGCAGCAGCTCCACTCACTGACTGACTCTCCGGGCGGCTCGGCAGCAGCAGCAGGTTCAGAACCACCAGACAGACAAACAGTCTACTAAAACACACTTGCACCTTTCAAAATAAAGTTACTGAGTACTTTTTAATAATTCAGGCAAATAAAATACAAAATATAAAACAAGATAAGATCATTTAAACAGTTATAACAAAAGTCTGATTTACCAGCTCACTTAATATTCCTCTGTGGGCAGAATAGATGGGAGAAATCTTCCTGATGCTGATTAATCAGAGAAATTGATATCTGATCAGAGCATATTTTATTTTATTGATAAGCGTAGTAGAAACTGGAGGTGTCGAATGTTTTTCAGTGGGTTTTATATCATCATACAGTTCACTGATTAAACCAAACCATTCTGATGACAGATGTATCTGTGCTGCTGTCAGCTGCCCGGAGCAACAACACACTGAACCTGTGAAATGATTGTGTGTGAAATTATCGACTCAAACTCTGAAGTTTACTGTTGGAAAGCCTTTTTCTTTTTTAATGTGACTGTTTAGTTTCTGTCTGCTGAGTGAAGCCTGTGAGCGAGGACGCGTCACAGAGAACCACGCCACTGTTTGTGTTAATGCAGCGGACTGCAGCTGGTGTTAATGGTGGAGTGCTGAGTGGGCGCGGAGCAGAGGAGTGTATTTAAAATAGATAATTGTGTTTGCTGTTGTAATTTATATATGGCTGTGATTTCAGTTGTAAATGTTTGTTTTTTTAAGAAAACACAAAAATAAACGAGGGATGAGCCCAAATGTCTCATATTCTTCTTTTTGATGTTGGAGATTATATTAATTATACACAAACATATAAATGAGTAATTATAATGAGCAGACTCCAGTAAGTTGACGTCATCATCATCCTGCGGCGTCAGTGTAAACCGGAAATCACACGAGTATGCCTACAAAATAAAAGAGTAAGGTAAGTATTCTGTGGTATATTTACAGTCGTTATATTCTTTATAGAAGTTACTTCATATAAGTAAAGTCAGGTGAGTTTTACCTCAGGAATCATTTACATGTTTATTAATAATTTATTTTATATATTTTGTGTTGTTGCTTATCACAGTTTGACTGGTGGAAATCAGTTAACATGTTAGGACTGTGTTTTATCTTCATTATAATCCGACAGAGTTTTAAAGGCATCATCAGTGAGCAGCATCAGGAAATCTCATGCAATGAGCTCATTTTAAAACAGAATCCACTTCCATTGTTCATCTTATATAAATACATTTCAGAAGCTGTTTCAGACTTGCACACTTTTTAACAACAAAGCATCCGAATGATTCATAATTAATTTCAATGATAAAAAAGCGCTTGGGTTAGGTTGGGTATTATTTCTAAACCTGACGACCTAAACCTAAACCTGCAGGATGATCCTGCAGTCACCAATCACCAGTTTTACTCTTTTTTTTTTTTTTTTTTTTTTTTTTAACCCAAGTATTTTATTTGAAACCAGTTTTGCACAAATTTCAAATTAAAAGTACAAATAAATATACCAAGGGGTGGGGATTTTTTTTTTTTTTTTTTTCAAATTTCAAATAAAAAGTAGTAATATATTTATTTTCTTCTAACACCCCCTCCCCCTCTTTGTAACAGAACACCTCCTCATCCTAACACGCCACTTACTAACCTAAGTAAAATAAATTAAAAACAAATGAAATATTGTGTTGCAGATTATTAATATTTATTTAACTATTTTTCACTTTTTCTTTCCTCTCCTTCTCTCTTCATATTTATACTCTTTACTTTATTTACTTATTTATTTTTATTTTATCATCTATTTATGCCATATTTCATATAATACCATACTATCTGCTTCTCCGCCACATGCATGTACGCACGCATGCACGCACACACACCTGTACTACTTGTATACATATCATCATAACTTTACGTTGTTCTCTGTTGTTCTCTGTGCTGTATGTCCACCGTCTGTATTCGTAGTCCATGTGGTGTGACGTATTTGTCCCTCATTTCACCCTGTCAGTCACATAATTTCACCAATAAAAAAAAAGAAAAGTAAATAAATGATGCCATTAAATGCACCAAAAATAATATCAAAATAAATGTAGGCATTACTTCATTTTTAACTATTTCTGGTTTAATTTGAATCTGTATTTATTATATGTGTTAATTCAAAAAATGAATAATAAAAAAAAAAAAATCTATTTTATGCATTTAATAAAAACAAAAAAAATGAAATAGATCAAACCGTCAGCCACGAATAAAACGAAATTCTTAAATAAATACAATAAAAAAGAAAAACTCAAAAATCTGAGTTTTATTGTGAAGATTTCTGGCCGGATGTCGTGTATTTCCGCTGACTCGACACTGCTCGTGTTTTCTCGGCACAGATTCAGAACCAGCGTGGAACCGATGAACCCGAGTGACGAACCGGTCTGTAACCTGTGGGGCTGACGGGCTCACCATGGAGAACCAGTGAGGATCCGCGGGAGGACTGGAGGCGGCGGCGGGCCTCGACCAGGTGGGTGCACGCGGCGGCTCGAGCAGGTGTTCAGGTGTTAGAACAGACAGCGACGACACGGAGGAGGATGGAGGGGACGCGGGCTCGGACATGATGTCGCCTTCTGACCTCATCATGGACAAATAACAACAATATGTCGGTGTTAGCTTAACGTTCTCCCCCGCTGTTAGCCTGTGTCACTCGCACCAGACTCCGTTCAAAAATCGTCTAATATTACGATGTCTTTAGGGTCAAGATGCGCAGCGCAGAAATCCTTTTAAAGAAGGCTTCCATCGTTTAACAGCGGACACCTTTTAGAGATTTATAGTGGTACACGTCTCTTCGTCACTGCTGGAGGTGATTTCAACAAAATCTCACCTTTCAAACCACATTACACTGCTCATGTTTATCAGTAGGTTCCTCCAGCTGCTTATCATCAACACGTCTGCACAAAAAGTTGAAGTTTTAGTGGAAAAAGTGCCATTTATTTTAAAGAATTGATGCCGAATTAAAAAGTGCTGAATGTAGATACAGAACCTGTATTCATCACAATAATATTAATAATATGTATTTATCTATAAGTAAGGATTTATTTAAAATTATATATTTTTCAATGCAGTTTGGAATGACTGTGTTTTTAGGAGAGCGCCCTGCGCATCATGTGGACAGACGAACACCAGCTGTAACGAAGGTCATGTGTTGTTTTAAAGAATTAAAGTTAAACTCTGTTATATGAGGTTTATTGTGATAAATCAGATTTTCTGCGGGATGAAGGTGCGTTTATTTTCCGTCACCGTGCAGCGTGCTGGGCGGGGCTCCCGGTGGCGCTGTCCGGCCGAGTGGTGCTGAAACTGTTCAAGTCCAACTGAGCTGCGAACATCTGTCACTGTGTAGGAGGAAGAAGTATTCACACCCTTTACTCAAGTAAAAATACTAATACCACACTGTGAAAATACTCCACTACATCTGACAGTCCTGCATTCAAAACCTCATTTAAATAAAGAATGTTTTATAAGAAGAATTAACTTAAAGTAAGAAAAGTAACTGTTCTCTGGCAGTGATTTCATATCATATCTGATGTTTCCACAGCAGAGCATCATATACTATGACATCATCATGTTTGTTTGTTTGTTTGTTTGTTGTTTGTTGCAGATCCTCAGACGGAGTCAACATGTGGCGGAACGCGTTTCTGCTGCTGCTCCACAGTGTCGAAGGTACGACATGTGTGACGTCTCAGAAACAGATTCACTAAGTTATACGTTTATTTTAAGAGTAAAGATAAATAAAAATAAAGAATTAAACCTTGCAAAAGCTAATGTTTTTTAATACTTAAAATGTGATTACATGTATTTTATATACATGTTATTATTTATTGAAGGTTATTTAATATGTATGTAATTTCTTTATTTAAATACTTATTTTTAAATATTTATTCCCTTTTATAAACCAAATAAAATATTTAAGATGTACAGTTGTTGTCTGTTCCGTGATCACATTCAACATTATCATCAGCTGCTACTCAAAGAAAACCTGTTTGTTTATTTGCACTCCAAAATAATAAATCTTAATGTTAAATCAGTTGTTTTAGAATCTCTACAACATCACAACAATCATATCTCTTAGTCCCTTCATGAAATTAAGTAAAAACTCCACAGAAACAGAAACAACCTTAAATAGAATAAAAGATTCGCTGAGCAGAATAAACTGAAGGACCGTGTTGTGTTGCAGCTGCAGTGGCGTCTCAGTGCTGGCAGGGGGCGACCTTCTCTGAGGCCGTGGTGTCTCCGGAGGTGGAGAGCAGCGGTATCATGCGGGTTCCGGGTGTGTCGTCTCTGCCGCAGTGCGTGGCGGCGTGCTGCGACCTGCCGGGTTACGACCTGGCCTGGCTGTTCGAGGGCCGCTGCTACATCCTGAATTGCCAGAAGAGGGAGAACTGTCGGCCCAGAGAGCGACCCGGGGCCGACTCCGTCCTCGCCTTTCTGCGTAGAGCGTCACCGCAGACGCTGGTGCTGCAGTCTCTGGTGAGAGGGGAGCCCTACAGTGGCCGCTGGAGGCCCCTCTCCAGGTCCTCTGAGGCCCCGGGGGACCTGGAGGCCCTGAAGGACCTGGCCCTGTTCAACGGGCCCCAGCAAGACTTCCCTGAATACCCAGAGGGAAGCCAGGAGGAGAGGGGAGGGCCCGGCTCAGAGGTGGAGGTGACAGAGCAGACGTCCTTGAAAGGAGGAGACGGGTTCAACCAATCAGAGGCGGCGGACGGTCCAGAGAGGGAAGGCGGCGTGGCCCAGAATAGAGGCTCCTCTGGGGGGAACATCAGTGGTGGAGACGAGGACAAAACCAGGAGACCGACAGCAGATCCTCCTGCTGCAGAGAGAACAGTGAGTGAATACAACAGTGAAGCCGGATCAGAACGAGAACATATCATCAAAGATATGACACGTCACATTTCTGCATTACAGTGTCTAAAAACTCAGCAGAGACTCTGGTTCTGGTTCTGGTTCTCTGTCTCCTCTCTGTAACGTTGTGTTCATGAAGTAAAGTCCAAGTTAGTTTTTCTTTGTTAACTCATACAGCACAGAGGTTGAACCAGCTGTGGAGGTTCTGTGGGGGAGTTAATGTGTCCTGAATGTGTTTTTATTCTTTTCACAGACTGAAGCCGAGAGCAGCGCTGATCCGACATCGACGACACCGTCAGTACCACCGGAACCAACGGCTGACTCCACACAACACGACCATATAAGGACGTTACTAACAACGCCTGCCACTCCTCATCAGCCTATCAGCACATCGATACAGCCAGGTAGACCTGAGAGTGTGATGTCATAGTTAAAGGAGCAGTCTGTAGTTTAGATGAAGAAATGTTAATGAGCAGAGAAAGATCCTCATTGGCTGAAACAAACTAAATAATCAAACTCAACTCTCTTTGTGTTCATGACTTCATAAACTGAATAAACAAACTGACCTTAAAGGAGAACACAATTTGTACTGTTTTACTGTGTTTAAATGTGGCGGACCCTGCCACCTCTCTAGTGTCAGACAGTGTTGTGGGACCTCGTTTTCCTCTGAGAACAGTTTGTTTATTCACTGATGGAGAACGTTTGTATTGTTACCTCATTAATATTGAGTAGAACTTCACAGTGCACCTTAAATATCCAGCTTTAAATCTGTGTATTTATTTATATTATTATCAGAAAATAATAAGAAAACCAACTGTTTATATTTTTCTACCATAGATTCAGATGCAGAAGCTCACCTCCTTCCTTCACCTGCAGATCCACCCCTGATGGTGTCGCTGGGAAACCCTGCAGCGCCGACGCTACCCACTGTTGAACCTGACGCTTCAGTTTCTCCTAAACCCACAACTGGTACTGCACACACACACACACACACACACACACACACCAACACACACACACACACACACACACACCAACACACACACACAGAGAGAAACATCATTACTCGATTGCTGAAGTTAAACATCGAGTGAGAATACAAAGAAAAGAAAGTATTATTTAACCATTTGAACAAAGACTCATTATTGGTCACATATTGTACAATTATGTGGGTTTTTAATCAGTTAAATTCAATTTTATCTCATTTTTTATTTAATGTAATTCTTTTTAAAGGTGTAATAAAAAAGGATGTGTCAGAATTTTAGTTGAAAAACGTTCAAAAAGTAAACGAACAGCAGGAAGAGTGAAGAAACAAGAGAGTTGATGTCAGAGATCTTTGTTCTGTGTTGTGAGGTGTTAACTGAAGTTAGCATGCTAACAGCTAGCCTCCTAACAGCACTCTGTAGCTCTGAGGTGACAGTCTGATAATAAGTCAACAACTCATAAATGTGAAGAAAGGAAATATTTTGACTCCTATTTTCATTATAAACAGAAAAATCCAACCATTCACCGTCTGAACTCAGACCAGTTTCATCTGCTCGTTAACTCATCGTCAGACTCACTTCATTCAGACTGGACTCAAACTGAGTCAGAGTCACCAGAACAGTTCTGGTTTGTCTCCACAGTCTCCTCTGGTTCGGTCCAAATCAATCCTCAGTTCACAGTAACACGTAAAGATATTCTGACTCTACATGCTGATGATGTCCGACTCTCTCTCTGTCTTCTTGTCGCTGATGTCATAGTCCTGGTCCGAGTCGCTGTAAATCTTCTCTGTAGTGTAAATCGTCTCTGTAGTGTAAATCGCCTCTGTAGTGTAAATCGCCTCTGTAGTGTAAATCGCCTCTGTAGTGTAAATCGTCTCTGTAGTGTAAATCGCCTCTGTAGTTTGTCCTCTGTCTTCACACTGACCTCCGTCTCTCTCTGAGGCTGAGTTCAGTCCCAGTCTGGTGTCCACTCGTCTTCACCGGTTGGAGGCTGTGTCTGGTTGATTGTTGTGACTCCCCTCGTTATTTGTGTTCTCTCGATGTTCCACAGACATGTTGAAGATGTTCCAGTCAGCAGCCGGAGCTCCACCAACGTCCAGCCACCCTCCAGCCAGAGCCGTGACCTCTGACCCCTCCACCACCTCGACTCCCAGCACCGACCCTCCAACCACGACTGAGCCCTCCACTACGACCGCTGCAGAGTCTGGTAAACATAGAATCACAACAGGGAGACACTGACATGTTTATTTAGATAATGTGATAAATGTCACATTTTGTGCAGTTTAACCCAAAACAGAACAGAAGTAGTTTTATTGTTTTAAGGGTAAAATGATTGATCGCTGTGTTTCATGAGACAAACTTGACAAAGTATCAAAAACGTTTAAATAAAATGACCCAGATTAAATCTTTACTGTCCATTCCTTCCGTCTCTGCCCTCCCTCCGGTCAGTATCAGAGGTCACGGAGTCAAACCGTGGCCCGCTGGCGGTCGTGGGTCCTGACAGGAAGTTGTTTCTCCCTGTCAGCGGCTTGTCGCTCGATGGCAGCGGAAGCTCCGATGACCGCGGCATCGTCAGCTACCACTGGGACGCCGTCAGGTACAAACAGCTCCTGAAGATCGTTTTAATCAGATATCCTCGGCTCATCACAGCTCAGACTCACCTGTGTGATCTCCGACATGTTTTTGCAGCGGTCCTCCAGGGTTAAAGCTGGAGGGAGTGGACCAGGCGGTTGCCACGGCGACGGGTCTTCAGGTTGGACGCTACACCTTCAGACTGACCGTGTGTGACCAGGAGGGGGCGACAGACAGCGCTGCACTGACGGTCCAGGTCCAGGAAGGTGATGCGGCGTCACTTCATGAGCTCTTCTGCACCTCCACAAAACACTCTGTACTATTTTCTGACATTCTGTGAACAAAACAACTGATCAATAATGAAATATTGTTTGTATACAACCTTTAAACCTCGTCACTAGTATGTTAATATAAATGTGTGTCTGTCGTCCTTCCTCCTGCAGCCAGAAGTTTTCCTCCCGTCGCTCACGCCAGCGGCAGCCACACTCTCACGCTGCCCAACAACTCTCTGGTCCTCAGAGGCTCCGTGACGGACGGAGACCAGACGGAGGTCCAGTACCTGTGGGTCCGAGACAGCCAGAGTCCTGCTGCTGGGGTCAGTACACCGCGCTGATACAGGAGGTCTGATCCAAACTTCAGAATATTTTAGAGTTAGATCAGGAGGGGAATACAACACTTTTTTATCCAAGATTACATTGAAATTTTTGTTAAAAAGAGATGACAAAAACCTGGGAAAAAACCTTTCAGAGGGCGGAACCCTCTCCCCCTGAAAATGTGGAAAAATTTAAATTAAAAAAAATGTTTTTCTTTTTGTAAAAAAAAAAAAAGATAGACCCTGAAATTTAAAAATAAAAAATTTGAATTAAAAAAAACTTGGAAGAAAAGAAATTTGAAAAATTACATTTCTCAAAAAAATATTGAAATTTTTGAAAAAACAACCAAGATTTGGGGAAGAAATAAAAAAAACAAACAAACAAAAAACCTTAAAATGGGGAAAAGAATCCGTCCTTTAATATTTAGAAGACAAAACTAAACTGACATTTTTTAAACGTTAAAAAGAAACCCCCCCTCAAACTCTTTTGGGAAAAGAAAAAAAAAATCCTTGAAGAAAAAAAATATTAGTTTTTGGGAAAAAAAGGAAATGTTTCAAGAAAAAACAAATTCCCCTTGAAATTTTTGGGAAAAAAAGTTTCTACCAATATTTCATAACAAAAGAATATTAGCCTCCGGAATTTTTCTGAAAATGTTCTATTTTAAGGATTACAGGATTTTATTATCATTATTATTATTATTATTATTATTATTATTATATTTAATTTAGGAGGGGCGCGCAGGTGGTTGAGTGGTTAGAGCGCATGCCATAAACGCAGCCGACCCTGGGTCGATTCCGGCCGGAGGTCCTTTGCTGCATGTCACCTCCCCCTCTCTCTCCCGTGTTTCATCTCTGTCTGCTGCTAATAAAGGTGTCTATGCCAGGAAAAAATCTTTAAAAAAATTAATTTAGGAGACATTTGTTTTCCCCAATAATGTCTGAGGGATTATTTAAAAAGAAAAAAATATATGTTTTATATTTTAAAAGACTTTCTGGAGGGTTTTCTCCCCTCACAATTTCATTCTTTTTGTTTTTTTAGACATTTCATAGGGCTTTTTTTTAATTTTTGACAATTCAGTTTTTTTATTTTTTATTCCAAAAATTCTAAAATTTCTGGTTAAATTGTTATTTCTCTCAAAATTTAAGGAGGAAAAATCCTTCCCTTCCTACTTTTGAAAGAAAACATTCCTCCAGAAATGTTCTCCTAAATTTTATTTTTGACATATTTGTCGTTATAACTATGTATTTCCATTGGTCCTGTGATACTTCCTGTTTGCAGGACGTGCTGTACAGCTCAGACACTCAGGCCTCTCTGTACCTGGCCAACCTGGTCGAAGGCACCTACCTGTTCCAGCTGAGGGTGACCGACGCTCAGGCCCGCTCGAGCAGCGCCACGGCCACCGTGGAGGTCCGACCAGGTAAGACAGAAGTGCTGTGGGCCGAGGGATCCTTTCTACCATGTGTGTCAGTCGTTGTGAGAGCAGTGAAGTTTGTCCCTGCTGTGTCTCCGTAGAGCCTGGCGGTGGAGAGGAGGTGGAGCTGGAGATGTTGGTGTCGGTGTCTCAGGTCAGCGTGGCTCAGAGGGACACGGTGGTCCGACAGCTCGCCGCTCTGCTCCACGTGCTCGACAGCGACATCCAGGTCCGAGCGCTGCAGGGCCACTCCCACCTCAGGTACCAGGTGTTCTTACATCATCCATATATAAAGTAAGCTTTAAAGGAGCAGTCTGCAGTTTAGGTGAAGGAATGTTAATGAGCAGAGAAAGATCCTCATTGGCTGATTTCTTTCTGCCCAAACAAACTAATTATTATTTACACTGTGTGTGTGTGTGTGTGTGTGTGTGTAGCACGGTGTTGCGGTTCTCTGTTCGAGGCCCGTCTGGCCCGATTATCAGCACCAGGCTGGTGGGTCTGCTGAGGAACCAGCTGCTCAGAGAGAAGAGCGACTACCTTCTGTTCAGAGTCCTGAGAGTCGACACCGTCTGTGAGTTCTTCTGGTTCTGTTTTATGAATCTTAATCATTGTTGAAGGTTCGAGATGAAGAATGAAGCGTCTTCTGAATGTCAACACATGAGAAGCAGATGTATGCTAAGCTAACAGTCATGCTAACAGTCGATCATGGTGTGTAGAAATCATTTAAAATAAATCAAGACTCGATTCTTCTCATTTTAAAAGAATCTGCTCTCTCCGTCATCCTGTTTTTTGTCCCGTCTTCTCTCAGTGTGCTTGCTCCGCTGTTCGGGGCGTGGCCAGTGTGATCCAATCAGCAAGGAGTGCACCTGCGACCCCTTCTGGACGGAGAACCTGATTCGTCGTTACCTCGGCGACGGAGAGAGCAACTGTGGTAACTACAGCTCTAATCATCGGTCCTACTGGGCACAGTAACAATAACAAAGCTGGTTCCTTCCATTTGTTTTCAGAGGAGACTTTGAAATCAGCGTCAGATTAAATATTCACTTAAAGACTCCAGAAAATACATTAAGTCACTTACACACCAAAAACGTGTCTGATGAAAAGTTTATTGAGCTGGTTTGCTGTTTCAGAGTGGAGGGTGCTGTACGTCATCCTGACCAGCTTCATGCTGATGGTCTTCATCCTGTCCGTCAGCTGGACCTTCATCTGCTGCTGCAGGAGGTGAACACGCGTCTCCAGACTTTCACTTCACACGGTGATGAAGCCGACAGTGTTACTGAACGTGAATATGAATCTGTTGGTTTGACTGTTCAGGAGGAGACAGACGAAGGTGAGGAAGAAGACCAAGTACACCATCCTGGACAACATGGACGAGCAGGAGCGGGTGGAGCTCCGACCCAAATTCAGTGAGTCGCTTTAAATCGTGTTCATGAGTGAAACTGATGACAAAAACCTGTTTCTGAGCTGTGGCAGAAGATTTATGTTGGAACAGTGAAAAAACATTTTATTTGTAAAGTTCATCTTGAAGTGAAGTGATGACTTTTGATAACCAACAGTTCAGAGGTCAAACTACGGAAGCCCTGAGGGGAAAGTTTTCTTCTGTTGATCCATTTTCTAATTATTTTCATTTTCATTTTCATTTTCATCTGTGAAAACATGAAAAATTAAAATCTATTTTTTCTAGATATTTCCCCTCCGATCAGATGTTTTACCACTCAGTACCAGTTTCACACATGGAAAGAAAATCTATGAAATTTTTTTTTTGACATTTTTTGACTTTTAGATTTTTTCCCTACCCTTTTAAATATTTTTTCCTCCTGGAAAAATAATCCAGATTTTTTGAAAAAAATATGATTTAAAAAAATATATATATATATATATTTTTTTTTTCTTCTAGAAGATGTTTGTCCTCCTGTCAGATTTTGTTCCCACTCAGTATCAGTTTCACACATGACAAGAAAATCTATGAAAACTTTGAAATTTTCCTCTCGATTTTATTTCCTTTCCTTCCTTAGATTTTTTTTCCTAGAAAAAAAAAATCTAAATTGTCCTGGTATCACATGTTTTCCCACTCAGTACCAGTTAGTCACATGAAAAGGAAATCTTTAAAAATGACTTTTTTTTTCTTTTTTTTTTACCAGAGATTTCGTCATCATATATATAAAAAATATATATATATATATTTTTAGGGGAAAAAATTCTTATTTTAATTTTTCTTCTAGATGACTTTCCTGTCATCAGAAATATATTTTCAGCACCAGTTTCAATCACCAAAATAAAATCTATGATAAACAATTTGAAATAAAAAATGTAACTTATATCAGGACTTTTTTAATGGGAAAATTCTGTATTCTTAAACATTTCAGGGGAATTTTTATTATGTATTTTGTAATTACTTTATTTAAAAAATCAGGAAAATGTTATTTCTCCTGAAATATCAGGAGAAACTTTCTTTTTTCAGAATTTTCAGAATGTTTTCACAAATTAGAAAAATTAAAGAACCTGTTTCCACCTGTTCTGAAGTCATAAACATAGAAGAAGAACAATTTGGATCAGAATTAGAAAATAGATCGCTAGAAAAAAAATCTTCACTTGCCAACATTGTTTTCACACATTAAAAGTTTCCCTCTCCTGAAAAAACAAAAACATTGCTACAGATTTTCATTTTTTTTTCGCTCAGGTTCACATGAGGATCCCAGTGATTTATTTATTTTGTCAGAAGAATTTTTTTCCACAAGGAAAAAAGAAAATAACCTTCACTAACGCTTCATGTGAAAAACATTTTTTTGATTCCATCGGTGAACAAACCTCAGTGACAACCAAGAGATCAGGACGCGAGTGTTGTTCCTAATTTCTTTTTCTTTTTTTTTTTGCCATGTGTGAAACCAAGTTTTAGTCTATTTAGACAAACAGGTGGTCGAGCACTTCAGCCTCTGGTGGTCAACGTCAGTAATACAGAAACATAATTTCTCCTGACGAATCCTTTTTCCTCGAAGTTTTACTCAGGAAAAATAAATTCTATTCTATTTTTCCCCCCCTCGATTTCACACATGAAAAAATATGTATGATTTAGATTTAGATTTCAGGCATTTAGCAGACGCTTTTGTTACAAGAAAGAAACTACAACATGTCACCATCAACAAAGTAAGAATGGAAATAATAGAAACAATTTTCAAGCCTTCATCATGTGGAAACATTTTGTTTATAGTCCTGAAATCTTTTTTATTTTCCTGATTTTTTTTGCAGGTTTAATGTTTTCACACGTTTTTTTTTTTCATGTCGGTTGGTGTAAAAAAAATGTGTGTAGAAGAAACATTTTTTTAGGTTCAATTGAAAGCATTTGTTTCTGTAATACTCAAGTTGACCAGCAGAGGCTGAAGTGCTCCAACACATCATGTTGTTCATGTCATCTGCACAACAAACACAACACACATCTGTCATGTAGAATCTGCAGGGTTCGTACACATTCAAGGTCAAATTCAAGCGCTTTTCAAGCACTTTTAAGGGTCATTTTAAAGATTTTCCAGCACCTTATTGCTTGGGTAAAATGCTTTTCTACAGGAATATATAAACTAATTATTTTTTCTTCACTTTTTATCACAATAAAGTACATTGTATTATGCTGTAAACATCTAAAATTATGTTTCATAATAGCAAAAACTTCAGAAATTAATTATCCAGTCTGATCCCAATTTTGTGAAAGACACAGAGTTATAATGTCAAGCACTTTCAAGCACTTAAACTAAAATCCAAGCACTTTGCAGACCTTGAAAACACAACATTGAAATTCAAGTACTTTCAAGGATTTCAAGCACCCGTACGAACCCTGAATCTGCTGCCAAAAATCTCTTTAACACCTGAGTTTGTTTTTCTTTTCACTCAGTGAAACATGAAAAAGAAACTCCGGTGTTGTGACGTTCACGTGTGACGGCAGGAGTGTTGCTGGTTTTTGAGCCTCACACATTTTTTCTTTATTCTGCAGAAACTCAGTTTCACACAAAGCTGGATGATAAAAAAAAGTCCAAGCAGTGAACATCTTTGGTCCAGACGTCTGGAGATAAACTGTCAAAACTAAATGATCTACATTAGAAGAATTCAGGAAACTAAACAGAGAGTGTAGGAAATGGCAGCAGGTTTAAAGACTCAAACACCTTTCTCCTCTCTGCAGGTATCAAACACCGCAGCACAGAGCACAACTCCAGCCTGATGATGTCAGAGTCCGAGCTGGACAGCGACCAGGCCATCCGCAACGGAAACGCCTTCGGCTGAAAGGACGCCTCGCCTCCTGCCGCCACGGACCGGAATGATCAGGGACGATTACAACTTCTTAGAGTCTAAAGAACTTCATTACCCAGAAATCCTTTGATGTGAGGTCAGTTAATGAACCAGTGTCCCATTTCAGGGTCAAACTCCTTCGAAGGACTTAAAGTCCAGACAAACCTGCGACTCCTGACACAGGATGATGTCAGGACAACCTGGAGGACCCGAGATGAGACATTCAGGACTGAATCAGACGTCTAAGAAAGGATTTAAAGAAGAATCTGACATCTTCTTCCCCTCAGCTGGATGAGAAGATGGACAAAGCATCACTGTGCACAGAGAACGATCCAGGATGGGATTAGCTTAGCCTAGCACACAGACTTGATGCAAAGGGAAACTGCTAGCCTCACCCCAACAAAAGAAAACAAAAATCCACCTTCCAAAATCTCAAAGTCTGTCTGATTGATATGTTGTATCTTGTTAGCTAACAAGCAAGCCACTAGAAGCTAACTCAAAGCTAACTCCAACAAAAACTCCCAAAAACTGACTTTGATTGGACTAAGAATTTAACTTTTTAATTTAAGAATTCTTGGCCAAGAAGCTAACTGGAAGCTAACCAAGATTATAAACTTGAATGTCGTCATTCATCCAGTTCTTTGTGTCCAGTTCAGGACACATTTAGCTATCTTAGCAGTCTGATTAGCATGTTAGATCTGGCTTCATTTAACAAAACTCATTTTAAAATGAGAAATTCTGGTTTTAGCAGCAGTTAGCAGTGAAGCTACTGGTCAACAAAAGTCACTTGACTGTTAATTAACGGAGACACAACATGTAAATCTGATCAGAGATCAGACGACTGTCACTCCTGAGCTCCTCAACACCCAAAAGATATTTTTAATATCCTGAACACCAAAGTTATTATCTTGTGTGAACAAAAAAAAAAAAAGAAACTTGTCACAAGATGTAATATTACAACTTCCTCTTTAATTTTCATTAGCATCTACAGTCAGGATACAAAATGTATATTTCTTTACATCAACTATGACGACAACATTATATTACAATTAAGACAAATTTCACTTTACATCAGAAACACAATCTGCTGTACAAACTCAACAGGAACTGTCAGTACTCAACAACAGTGGACGGTAGTAATCGATTACTTCACTATTTACTGTATCGGCTCAAATGTAGAACCTTGTGTTTGATCCGGTTCCTGCAGGAGGAGAAATGACTCGTGGTTCTCACACGTACACAACAGAGAAGCTTGATTTATGAGTTAACTGGACAAAAGCCTGAAGCTGGTTTAAAATATCTGAACGGGATCTTTATTCTCTTAAAGTCTCCATGAAGTCAAAACTCAAGTGAAAGTGTTTTATTGTCACACGTCCTGATCTGAGTTTCACCTGCACTTTCTTTATGTTTTTGTGGGCGGGGCTTCACAGATTACTGTACAAAAACACCTTTCTTCACTGTTTTGGGTGAAACTGGATCATAATTTTTGCCTCAACGGTGGACAGTTAGCTTGACTTGTTGCTAAAATAACCGCTAACTGCTAATTATTAGAACGGTGGACACCAGATGCAGCACAGAGGTAATTTCTGTAGTTCCCTGACAGATACTGAGAGCTTTGATGCTAAGCTAACATGTTAACAGCTGCTTAATGTAGCTGCTGTTAAGAAAGTTAGCTGTGCAGCTAAGTTAGCAGCCCTATTAGCTGACTCAGTAATGAGCTGCCTGGAGTCAAACCTCCTTCAAACCAAAATGATTTATTATAACCAGCGCTTGTTTTAAACCAGCTTTAAAACCTTAGATCCCGTCTGATGGGTCAAATCAAGCTAACAGACAAATGAAGTTCTGATGACTCTGCTGCACCTGTGACCACGCCCCTCAGTGATGTCACTGCAGACCGGTGAGAAGTTAAACCAACCGAGATCTTCAGGGGTGATTTAGTTACTCTGTAATCATAATTAATAACACTGTTGTTCAACACTGTAAGATTTTATGGCACTTTACTTTCAGGCAAGAAAAAAGCTTTGTGTGTTTCAGCTTCTGTCGGATTAAAATCTACACGATAATAAAAAAACAACTTCACTACAATAATCATAAATCTTTTAAGGGTTTATTCTGTTAATAACATTATCTCTGCTGAAGACTCGCTGCATGCATCCGGCCAACATTGATTTATGTGTTTATGAACGTGTTTTCTTGACGCTGAGCTCGAACAGATATTATTGAACTGTGTGTAAAGACCCTGGTAGGTTTTGTATAAATGGCACACGCCTTAAATTATTAAAAATTAAATTGTGATGCTTGAAATGTGAACACGTGTCCTTATTGGTTCAAACGTCGGCTTATAGAAGCATTTTAATAATAAAAAAATAAAGTTTCCACGTTGACCGACATTCTACAGGAAGTTTAATACAAAAAAAGATTATCTTTGTGCTTTTTAATATTCTTGTAATCACAGTAAATCTCCATCTGACTCTGAGACTGAACTCTTTGTGCTGCTGGAGAATGAGATCAATATGATGCTGCGTTCAGGTCCCATCTGTGCTGCTGTAATTCTGAGCTCAGATCTTTAAACAAGTCAGTCAGATTAATGAAATGACTGTCATCATCTCCTGCAGCAGCAGCTGTTTAATCTGAAAGATTGACATTTTCTGGTTAGAGTTCAGTTACTGTAGCAACAGTGACTCTTTAACTCGATTGGTGGCGATGGTGTAACCGGCCAATCAGCAGCGAGTATTTCCCTCAGAACTTATTAAACACTTCATCGTGCAGTTTGAATATTTTCTCCAGCGTCTCAGTGAGTCTCACGTTTCAGCATCAAACACAAAGATTAAACCTAAAAGTTTTCAGGACTGACGTCATCAAACATAAAAGATATTTATTATTTATTGCTGAAAGATTATTTTCTACACATCGACAGTTTTTGTCTGAAAAAAGGCAACAGAGGAGAAAAAACTGGACTGTTTCAGTTCAGTGCCGAACGTCTGACGGGTCAATAAAACATATTTTAGATTTTGTGAGAAGTTTCTCGACTACTTTATTTTAAGGTTGGTCACCCCGACTACAATATATTTCTGTATTGTTACAGTTAAATTAAATCAATTAAAACCTCAGTTATGACCACTTCACTGATGACTGCATGTGTCAGGTGTCGTACCGCCGTGTTTCAGGGCTTCAGCCCTCCGAAGCACATGTACTTGACCTCCAGATACTCTTTGATGCCGTGCTTGGAGCCTTCGCAGCCCAGACCGGACTGTTTGACGCCGCCGAACGACGCCTCCGGGGTGGACAGCAGACCCTCGTTGATGCCGACGATCCCGACCTCCAACGCCTCCGCCACCCGCCAGATCTGACTCACATCCTGCGAGTAGCAGTAACCTGAAGAAGAGACAGAGACCGAGAGGGGGAGGAGTCAGCAACAGTTCAGCCAATAATGTCGATTCAGTCCTGAAAAGTTCACTTCAGTTTTTTAGTTGTTTACACTTTTTAAAAGGAGAAATCTTCACTGAAGCTGCGACGCTCACGTGTCAAACAGATTCTTTTTCCCAGAGGAAACTTTTGTTTTTCTTTCATGAACGCACTGAAAAATAAAATGAAAATTGAAAGGCTCCAGAAAAAAGGACTTTTTTCCTACTGAATGTTTTCTCAGTTTTACACATGAAAAGTTTTTTCTCTCTTGAAAAAAAAATTCAATTCACAAATTTTGAAGAGTCAACGATAAAAATCATTTTAAAAAACAACGGACCTCCATACTGTCGGGGTTGCTAGGCGACAGACGGTCTCATGTAATAACTCGGTTTTGGTTCGGAGGACGAGGCTCCTGAACAGAGACGCAGCTGAAGTTTCACATTTCAGGAGAATTCTTTTTACTTAAGTTGTGAAAAATAAAAGTTTGAGCCTGACAAAAAAAGAACTTGTTCACGAGAAAACAAAAATTTCCCCTGAAGTTTCCTTCAGTTTCTCTCGTGAAAAAAGAAAATGTAACTCCTGATTTTTTTTTTTCCAAACAATGTTTCAAACATGGAAAAATGTAAATGTATCTCCAATTTTTATTTTCTGTTTCACACATGAAAAGGTTTTTTTCTTCTGTCTCCTGTTTTTCTTCACGTGTTTTTCCAGATGAAAACAAAGATGAGAGTTCTTTGTACTCACACGTGTCGTCGTACAAACTGCTTCGTCGTGTCATCAAGGCGCGACGACATGTCGAAGCAGTTTGTCTAAAGTCTCTGATCAACACTTGGATGGATCTAAAAACCTCAGACTTGTGTTATAACACAGTTATTATCACACTGAGGTGAACTCACCTGCCAGCCCGACATTAGAGGCGTTCGCGATCGCCAGCGCCTCCTCCTCCGTGTTGAACCTGCAAGTCAGAAACAAAACTTCTGATTGGTCGACGAACATCTGCAGCACCTGAACACAGCGAGCTCACAGCTGCTTCCTCTGGATTTACTCTGGTGTCATTCAGAACCGCCTGTTGGTCCAGTTAAACAGCCGACTGAATCAAAGTGAAACACATGAAGACTGCAGAGCGTACGGACCTGATGACGGGCAGCAGCGGGCCGAACGTCTCCTCCTTCATGCAGAGCATCTCTGTGGAGACGTTGGCGAGCAGCGTGGGCTCCATGAACGACCCGTCCAGACGCTTCCCGCCCTTCAGAACCTTCGCTCCTCTGGACACTGCGTCTGATACCTGGTGGGCCACCTGCACACACACGAGAGCTCAGCTGTCAGACCGCCATTTAAAAAAAACAGTCTGCAGATGAGAAAGATTCTGATGTGGAGCCTTTAATTTATTTATTTTAAGATGTTAAAGCTCAAACGATTAAACACTTAGCTGTCAGATATTAAATTAATCACCTATTTTGATGATTGTCTTCTTTAAAAAGAAAAAGTATGATCATTTATCTCCTCGCAGCAGCTTCAGCTCCACGTTTACCTTCTCTGCAGCTCTGGCGTTGATGAGCGGCCCCTGGGTCGTTTCGGGGTCCGAGCCGTGACCCACGCGGAGCTCGGCGTCCATCGCTTGGCCCAGTTTCTCCATGAAGCGGTCGTGGATTCCGCTCTGCACCAGAAAGCGGTTGGAGCACACGCACGTCTACAGGAAGAGGAAGAGGACAGAAGACGTTACGCTGCAGCGCTGACACCACGCAGACACACAGCAGCGTCACCTCGTACCTGTCCAGAGTTCCTGAACTTGGAGCCCATGGCTCCGGCCACCGCCTTGTCCACGTCAGCGCTGTCAAACACGATGAAGGGGGCGTGGCCTCCCAGCTCCATGGACGCCTTCTTCACTGTGTCGGCAGCCATTTTCAGCAGCACCTGAAACAATGATTCTACATGTTTTCAGCTGAATGGATGGAACAACAACGACTGATCCAAACTACTTTAATAATGTTTGAAACAGCCGTGTGCAGAACTCATGCTGATGAGGTAATGATGAGGTCAACTCATTCACAGCACCAGTCATTAAATCAATTTCCTGACTGTCCAACATGGTGACAAACATGAACAGTAATGACTGCAGGCAGCAGTCGGAGGTCGGACCTTGCCGGTGGCGGTGGAGCCGGTGAAGGAGATCTTGGCCACCAGCGGGTCGGTGCAGAGAACCTCCCCGACAGAAGGAGTCTTCTCTCGGGAACAAGGAACCACGTTGAACACCCCTGCAGGGATCCCGGCCTGCTCTGCCAGCTGCAGCACCAGACAGAATCACGTCATTCAGAGCAGAAACAGAAGACTAACTAGCGTGGAGCGTTAAATGTTCAGCACACAGACCTCAGCCAGAGCGAGCGCTGACAGCGGCGTGTCCTCGGCAGGTTTGACCACCACGGTGCAGCCGGCAGCCAGAGCGGCTCCGACCTTCCTGGTGATCATAGCGCTCGGAAAGTTCCACTGTGGAACAACATGAGAGTTACTGAACCACCCTCCTGAAGTCCAGAATGATGACATCACAGCACTGAAACAGGAACTCCACTGGGAATTTAATATTTCTAAATCATCTTCTTCTGCATCGTATGTTTTTATATCGACAACATAAACTATGATACTGATTTACATATCTGTCTGTGATTGGCCAATAATCAGTCGGGCTCTAGTGGAACCCTTCTCTCATTGGCTGCTCACCGGTGTGATGATGGAGGCGACGCCCACAGGCTGCTTGAGCAGGAGGATCTTTCGGTCTTTGGCGGGCGACGGGACGATGTCGCCGTACACTCGCCGGGCCTCCTCAGAGAACCACTCCAGGAAGGAGGCGGCGTACGTGATCTCCCCGACAGCCTCCCGCAGCGGCTTCCCCTGCAACACACACACACACACACACACACACACACACACACACACACACACACACACACACACACACACACACACACACACACAGTGTAAATAATCCACTGACCTCACTGTTGACCGTCTCCACTGGAACTATTTCTTCATCATAAAGTAGTTCCGGTGGGATCTGTTGTGACAGTTTCTCTGTGGATGATTTACAGATTCTGTCGCAGCTTCACTTTGTTTGTTTGTCGCTTCAGTATTTTAACTTCTGCTCGTCTACATCTCATCTCAGAGGGAAACACTTTACTTTTACTTCACTACATTCATCGGACAGTTTTAGTTACTAGTTATTTCACAAATTAAGATTTTCACACACAAACATTTGAAGAGTTTATAAATGATGATGTTATTATAAATCAAACTATTCTGCAGCTCAAACAATTAGATTTGCTCCTGATCAGAAGCATGAAGACGTCAAACTGTTCAGGAAAAACCTGGAAGAGCTTCATAGAGATGTTCGCATGTTCTCTTCTGTTTTCTGTTTCTCGACTGTTTGGATCCTGCAGCACATCGTCACATCTGTGTGTGTCGTCAGCTTCATCATACTCACACTCTCGAACGTGATCAGTTTGGCCAAGTCTTCTTTGTGCAGCGTCAGCAGGTCGAACCACTTCCTCAGCAGGATGCTCCTCTCCTGCAGGACAGCCAATCAGATCACATCAGGAGGCGACACGCTCCTCGTCGTCTTCAGATATTTGTTGTTTCACAATCGTGATCTGAGTTAATATTTTAAAAAACCTGGCAAAGACCACAGCAGCTTCATGTGAACGGTGATGGATTAAGTTTCCTCTCTGATAGTGAAGTGTGATGAACTGGATTAATATTAAACAGAGTGCAAAGTGTAACAACACCTGAACACTGAGCAGGTCCTTCAGGGTCAGACAGCAAAACACAAGTTCGTTTAGAACGTCCGCAGTCGACTTTTATTCACCAAATAAATCTGAATTTGAGGTTTGACAAATTATTTCTATAAGAGCTGAATGTCCGGATCAGCTGTTGTTAAAGGACCGGTTCATGTTTCTTCTAGTGCGCATTGAAAGTGTTCAGATCCCTTCGCCTGTTCACCTGTTTACCTGTTTACCTGTTTACCTGTTCACCTGTTTACCTGTTCACCTGTTTACCTGTTTACCTGTTCACCTGCTCACCTGTTCACCTGTTCACCTGCTCACCTGCTCACCTGCTCACCTGTTCACCTGCTCACCTGTTCCACATCTGGATCTGCTGAAGCTTTATACGATGACAAAACAGGATTTCAAACATGTTTCCAAAAGCATATTAAAAAGAAAATAAATAAACCTGAGATCACAAGAGCCCGGAGTGTTTGTTGAGCCTGTGCAGCCTCCTGCACCTCTGATCAGCTGTGAGTCTCTTTCACAGCCGGTCTGCATCATATGTAGAGTTATTCACCTCTGCATGTGTTTCTCCCGCACAGACATCATTCTTAATGTAATGATAATGTTAACGAAGAAGCTGAAGCTGATCTGGCTTCAAACGCTGGATAACATCAATAATGTTTGACATGTCAGATGTTTTACACTGAACTGAACTGAACTGCTGTCTGTAGTTTGTGTGACGCAGCTGAAGGAGGAGAGTGGACGTGATGTCTGGGTGTGAACAGGATTAAAACTAGTTTTACTTGTTTTACTTTTGCTGAACGTGTCGACTTGTTTGAGTCTGTGTACAGCTGCTCCTCGGGGACAAATAAAGTTTTTGGGATTGACTTGAATAAACTCGATTTATAGAAGACGTGAAACTGGGAGCTAAACTTTAAATTAGTACGACGAAACAGCTGAAGGAAATATGAATATGATTTATAAGTTGAATAAAACATTGGTGCTCTCTGGTGGCTCGGTGCAGAGGCTGTGTACGGGGTTCTGATCCGACCCGGGGTTCTGATCCGACCCGTGGCCCTGCTGGTCTCCACTCCTTCTCTAAGTGTTTCCTGTTCTTTCAATAAAGCCAAGAAAAGGACAAAGAAGTAATTTTTGTTTTTAAATGTGTGCCATAATGTTTGAATTGAGCTTCTGGTGTTTAATAAGTAGATATGTTGTGTTACCGACGACACACATTTGGACTTTGTCCTTCTTCTCCTGTGACTGATCGGGTCAAGATTAAAATCACTGAACAGGTAACGACTTCGTCTCCACACACAGAAACAAGCTGCAGCTCTGTTCATATTCCTGCTGTTCACCGCTGGAATGTAACTAAGTACATGTACTCTATTACTGTAGTTTAATTTTGAGGTAATTGTACTTAACTTGTTCTCTAAACTGGCCAGTGATCAGCTGAAAGCAGCCGAGTCTTCATCAGCTGCAACATGACAATTACAGGTTGTGCATCAGTGTTTGAAATCCATGTTAATATTCTGACACATTCTGCATAATGAGTACTTTCACTTTATGATGTTAATACTTTTACTGACTAAGAAGATCTGAGTATTTCTTCCACCCTGCTGCAGTTATTAGACTGTTCATGGTTTTACAGCTATTAGAGATCAGCCTCGTTTATGATGTCGATGTGTTGACTGATACATTTGATACATTTGATCAATTACAGATAATCAATCAATGTCCAGACACTCTCCTAAACCTCTTCACTGACACGATAAGCCTCAGTTCACTCGCGGTGCATCACACAGTCCGTTTATGAGCTGCACAATTACACCTGCAACAATGTCCTCATGCAAAACTCCATTCAGAAATGTCGCAATTTAATGCTTATCGCCGACGGTTTATGTTTTTATTATGCATTCATAATCATTAAGAGACTCTCTTCTCTCTGACATGCAAACATGTATGTTATTTCTTAGTGGGACTTTTCTGTTCATGCTCCTTCCTGACTAAACAAAATGAGGGTGGCAGCACGCAAGAGACTCTAAAGTGAAACATGAGATTTTAACAAAACACTGTGTTTTCTGGTGAATTGTGCACAAGCCGAATTGAAGTCTGGATCCTTTTAGTAGAGAACATTAAAGTGTTTCTGTGTTTTTAGGTGTTTTTATGGCAAATGTGCAACATTTGTCTTGAATTGTGAGTTTATAAAATGGAGTTTGGTTGACAGCGGAAGACGTACCTTAGCAGTGCACTGCTTCCAGGAATGAAACGCCTTGTACGCAGCGTCCACAGCCTGCTTGGCCTCCGCCGGGCCACAGTCTGCCACCCGGGTTATCTCCTTCCCTGTGGCCGGGTCCAGCACGGGGAACACCGAGGCTGCGGAGACCCAGCGGCCGTCCACGTAGCCCTGCGTCCGCAGCAGCGGAGCGGAGACATCCAGGCTGTAGTGTCTGTGCATGGCGGCGGGCAGGCCGGGGAGGACCTGCCGGAGGAAGCAGCGAGTCTTCAGCACACAGAGAGCGGACATGCCGGGGCTGAGTGTGTGTGTGTGGGACGCTCACTGTGAAGCTTGTGTGTCCCTGCAGCTCGGTGACCGACTGTCAGACCTCCAGCAGCTTCTCGTCGGTTTCAACCGGTCCTGAGGAGACCGCGCGAGTCACGTGACCGCGCACAGAACACAACCGGAGAGGCCTTCAGGGTCCTCTTCTGCTCCACAGCGCTGATGCGTTCAATGTCCAACACACAACAGCCCGTTTCCACCAGGACAAGAGCCTAATTCAGTCATCACAAAGGAATAAAACAAGTCTAAATTATGATGTGCTAGATTCAAAATTATATATAATAAATAAAATTCAAGATTCAGTGTTTATTGTCATATGTCACTGTTTAATGCCAACTGTGTAATAAAGAAATATATACAACCAAAATATACAATATACAAAGTAAAGCACTTTAAACACACTTTTACGCATGGCACAGTGATAAATAAGAAAGAGCTGCAACAATAAAATGTACTCAAGTATCAAAAGTACAAATAAAAAGTAGGGGAGAGTGGGGTAAAGTGAGACATTTTTTACATTTGCTCCCCTCTAAGTGAGCTAAAACGATATATGAGTAAAATTTACACATTTCCCATTAATTCATGGTGTTTCCTAGTGATAGAAATTATCAGAATGTATTCAGGATGAAGGGCAGAGAAAATATGATTGTTTTTAAAAAAGTGGTCTTGTGTCTCACTATACCCCAGCTTAGGGGTAAACTGAGACAGACCAGAGAAATCAAGGGGGTAAACTGAACCACTTACTTTTTTCACTCTGAAACTACCATAACAACACTTGTTGTAGCAGTTAGAATCCTGACAGCTATCTTGACAACCACACATTCCAGAACTAATGTCAGACTAGTAATAGAATCATGGTGATTGATCAATTAAGCACATTTTTTCTGAACACTTGAAAGTAACTCTGAACAAAATCAAATACAACATAATATAATTCAAAATGTTTTAATTAACATTGAAATGACAGATAGAACCGGTCTGGGGGTCAGAACACAGGACCCTTAGAGACAGCAAGTGTCTGGGTGTCAGAGCAGAGGAGGGAATCAGAACCAGCTAGAACAGCCTGGGACTCAGAACACAGTACTAAACCCACCTGGATTAGAACCAGTGGCGTGGCGTGATGAAAATTTCCGAGGAAGCCAAGTGAGACATAACCTCTAAGCTGTGTATGTTTTACGGGGGTGGGGTCAAAAAATCGTATGTTGCAATTTATATGTTGCTATTTCATGTAGTCGGATGAACTATTAGAGCGCCCAGCATCATTTTACCAGGACTTACACACGCTTGTTATCTGACCGACACTTTAAGCACCGACGTGCTCTCTCTCTCTCTCTGTCCCTCAGTCAGTCAGTCACTCATACACGCACACACACACACACACACAGTCCTCACAAACGTCTCATTAATGTATGCAACCACCCTCCCAAAAGCACAACCAGCTACTTAATGCACAGCACACATTTGATATTGGAAAGATGCGAATTCATTCACACACTCAATCAGAAGCCGTTAAGTTTTACGTCCACGTCAAACACGACTTGTACGCTCTATGTGAGATACACAAATGCTTTTCACTTTTCAGTTTATATACATAATAATAAATGTAAATGTTCATTATACAGCAACACAACAACCCAGTACCAGTGGCTGTAAACAGCACACCTGACATGTGCATGTATTCAGACAGCCCGGCCCATCACGGCCGCTGTCCGTGGTGCTCATTTTCTCCACATAAACAAAACAATAAACAACAACTTCAGTGGACTCACATCCTGCTTAATCAAAGCAAGACACAATAAGGACTATAATCACATCATTGTGATGCGCACAGAAAAAAAAAAGCGTTTTCCTCACCCTATTCGTAGAGGAAGGCCATCCTCCTGTCTCTCATGGTGGCAAAGTGATCGTGACCATGTCGTATAACTTCCCACTGGCTTTTAGGTCCTCCACAACAACAGAGTAAATGGATATCTTGGTCAAGTTTACAAGCCTGTCCTGTCCACATGTGTTCCTCAGTTTTGTTCCTCTTTAGAAGGGAGAATGAGCGCTCTGCTGATGCGCTGGTAGCCGTAATCGTGAGCATACGCTGCAGCAGTTTGAAGACCTCGGTGTCAAACTCCACAAAAGCATGCATCAACTCCACAGAATTGCCCCTGTTTGCGCTGCCAGTGGCCTCACTGTGACCCCTGAACGCTTGCTCTTGGCGCGCAAGGTACAGGGCTGCAACGATGAGTCTCATTAAAATATCCCGGTGTTTCTTCACCTGCTCATTGTGCTTCGTTGTGCTCAGACTTTTTGCCAAATCCAGAGCCTCGTTAATCCAAGCTTGGCGCTAGCAGCTAGCCACTCGGTGCGGACGTAATTCTCCTCATTAAAAGTCCGAAAACTTTTCTTCATCTCAGTAAGGAGCTCTAGTGTTGGTGTTAGCCTGCCGTCAGATTTAATTCGGACTTGAGTTGCTGCTGTAGAGGCAGTTTAGTAAAATTATTTTTTACTAAATACTCCAAATCTCCACCCTCCATACTTGCGCTTAATATTTTTGCTAGCTTACCAAGTATTGACACAAAACAACAACTTCCGTCATTTCATTCAATGACGTTAACGTACTGTGATTTGATTGGCCTGAAGCCAACGAGTTTGTGGCTTCCCTTAACACTGTCCTGACCAATCACAGGGGAGCAGTGTCGTGACAAAAGCCTCACCTGATTGGTCAATCATTCTTTTTTTTTTTTTCACGAAGGGAGGCCAGCTCAGCTTGGCCTCCTCACAGAGAACAGAGTGCAGTACCATGTTTTCAACGCTCATTCACCACGTAACATTTAGAGGGGCGCTGTTTTACACATTATGAAACGCTCAATAGTTAATGAAGAGAGACGAGGAGGAGACGACAGGCAAAACACAGAAGGATTACGTAAACTGTTAAAAAAAAGTCTTTTTATTAAATGACGGTTATATTCTGAAAAAAGTGAGGAAGCCTGGCTTCCCTTGGCCTCTGCAAGAAAACGCCACTGATTAGAACATCAGCATACTGTCATACAGTACTCTAAAACTAGGCCTACTCTACATTCCAGCCCTGAAGGTTACAGGGGAAGATGAAGAGTTGCTCTCTCCATGTGGTTCCTCCAGGCCTTTTAGGTTGAGGCAGCTTCTTCACCAAATCACTTTGGGAACATGTGCCACATCATTTTCCTTTATGGCAAATGTGGGTCTCTCCCACTCTTTTGTGTTTCCCTGGATTCTTGTGAGAAATTGTGCAAGTATTTCGTCATCCTTAACTTTCTCAACCATGCCAATGTAACGGACGCTCCTGTGTTTGGTTGCAAAGTTAATTATGGCAAAGTCACCCACGGACAGATCTGTGTTTCCTGGATCATTTCTCTCATCCTCAGAGCTCTCTTTGTCAGACACATTGCCAAGTGGGACATCACTCTCCTCAGAGCTGAAAACTACGATTTTTTTTTTGGTTGCTTTCTTTATCGGTTTTTCCTTTTCTTTGATATTTTGCTTTTTCCCTGCCAGTTTCTTTTGTCTTTCTTTATAAGCCTTTTCAATTGCCTGCTTCTCAGGAGTATCAGTTAGGATGGCTGTCTTCACACGCTTTCGTTTGGTTTGTGTTCTGGGGAGACATTTGGGAAGTGTCTCACTTTACCCCACCACCACCATTTTAGAAAAAACAACCTCTCTTAGCAATTAAGACTAATCTTCAGCTAGCATCATCACATGGTTTTATATATTGGTAGTTCATCAACATGTATGACATAAGTTTTTCTACCTGAATCAGTTTGCTTTGGCACAACAGTTGATTAAGTTGACAGCAAGAAAATTTACTTTTACATGCAAAAAATATATTTTTGTGAAAAAAACATGCTTACTACAACAGAATAAGGTCCTCTCCTTCATGGCCAGTGGGAAATGGGAGGGGCTTGAAAACATAATGGTCACATGACCACAAATGTGTTCCGTTGCCTAGATACAAGGGGTGTCTCACATTACCTCGTTCTCCCCTACATTTTATATTTATTGAAATTTAGAGTTTTTAACAAAGTAAGTTAAAACATATGTTTTTATTTATGAATATTGGAGGCAATGATCGACCAGGTTCATAATCTGTTTCTCCAGTTTAATTACATGATATCAATCTATGCAAAATGTAATTGTATTTACACTTTTGATACTTGAGTACATTTAATATCAGATACTTTAAGACTTTTACTTGAGTACTGTTCATGTGTGTGACTTTCCTTTTCTTTCCTTTTACTCAGTATGAGTTTCTCATATCTCACATTTTAACAAATACAGTCGAGCTATAATGTCTTTAATCATCCAAAGGGTGAGTCTGTTTACTTTGGCTGTAAAAATGCTCCTGAAAGGTTCTGACTCATGACTGTATGATGGGTTTGTCATGTTGACTTCTGTTTCCTCTGAAGTGAAACAGAACTGATCCGTGCAGTAAACAGGCAGCTGGTTTCCGTTTCCCAGCTGATGTGTTGTAAATGCTGTCAGCTGTTCACAGCTGTAGTTCCTTCGTCCTCCTCTGGGGCTCCTGCAGGTTTTATTTTCCCTTTCCAAACTCAGACCGGTTCAGCTGGTTCTGGACTTCTGTTCCTGTTTATTTATGTTCCTCTGGTTCTGTGTTTGTTATCGACATGCTGACATGGAAGAGTATTTACTCTGTACTGTTCTACTCTGAAACATCTCTGAGGGACACATTTAGTTCTTATTTTACATTTTTAGTTACTAGTTTCTTTTCAGGTTAAATTGTTCTTATAAAAAACATTAGTTTATATTTAACATCATGTCATTATATTATAAAATCTGATTAACTGTCACAGAGAGGTTTCCTACAGTGTGTAAAGATGTCAAATAAACTCAAACGTGACGACTGAAATGCCTCTTGCATCTTATTGCATCACTGATAATATTCTAATAATATCTGAATAATAAAATGGGTCCAGTTTGCATAAGTACTTTTACTTTTGATCCATTAAATATTATGTAAGAAAACGTAAACGCGTATGGTTAGAAAACTTTATATGTTAAATTAAGTTGATGAAGCGAAGAACACTGAGTCTGCTGCTGATGTTTTACTGCGACAGCAGAGCAAGATCACGAGTGCTCGCAAGGAAAATCAACAACAAGAAAATTCTCACATTCTATCAAAATATATTCACATTATTACAACACACAAACTTAAAACATTAGAACAAGAAACATTTCTTGGCAGGTCCAGTCCTGGATATTTTTTGCCCTCTGCACATTAAACTGGGTTAATTATTTCTGTCCTTTACTGTGAAACTGTTTATTATGTATCCCAGTAAAGACTAAATAAAGGACTGTGTGTGTCCTCTTCTTCTCTCTGTCAGTATTCAGTATTCATGTTGTGTTTTTATAACCCTGTGTTCTGTGTTCTTGCAGCAGTTTGGTGACGAATGAAGAGTGATGATGTCAGGAAAGTGAAACTTAAGGAATGTCTCAGTCAAAGGTATAAGAGCAGCAGAGATAAGACTTTCTGGGCACAATCAAACCGAGGATGGGTGTTCAGGGACTGACCACATTCTTAGAGACTCACCAGCAGATCTACCGGGACGTCCAGTTCCGGATGAGCCGTCTGGTGATCGATGGCTGCAACCTGCTCCACTTGCTGTACTTTGACTCAGGTAGGACAGAAAGTATTCTGACTGTGGTGCTGGACTCCACAGGTGCTCCAGGTCAGAAATACTTAACTTTTACTCTCATCTGACAGCTACTCTGCAGAGTCATTGTTTAAACAGTTTAATTTAAACTCTTATTTGATTGTCAGGTATTTTTTGTGAGGTGTTGTAGTTCATTTAACCTACTCTATAACTATAACTACTCTATAACTATAACTACTCTATAACTATAACTACTCTATAAATCTGGTGGGAAGTTTAATCCATGACAGTGCATCATATTTAATAAGCTGATCATTGGTGCCTTGAACACAGAAGAGTATGATATAATCAGCAGCTTATTTATGTATAATAAACAGCTGTAACTCTACAGTGTGTTTATCAGTTTAGCCTATCAACGCCCAAGTGACAGCAGCCCATCCGGTTACTTAGTCTTTGCGTCATGCCCCGCACCCCTTCTGTGTCAACAGTGTGACCGGCTCTGAAAATAGATTCTGGGTCTCTGCCAGTTTAATAGCATAAAATAAGAATATCATGTGGATTTTTAGCTTTTAGGAGCCCAAATCTGATGGTCAGAGGTGAACAATCATGTTATATTGTAGTCGATCTACGTTCGGCATCATTATATAAAAAATGAAGTAACAGTGGCTGAGGTTCAGTCTGCGCCTGACACACAAAACTACTTTATTGGGTCCAGGTAATTTTTCTGTCATCTGTCATCTTTTCTGTCTTTACATCGCTGTGGTGAAGCTGTCTCTGTTTAATAAGAACTACTCAGTTTAGCTTCACTTGTTAAATTACACTTTTTATAAAGTTCATCATTAGAAAGTAGCTTCAACGTCAGCTCAGTTTTATATGTGTTATTAACATTAAAACAGCCTCCGCCCCAACACTCAGTGTTGCCAGATCAGATTGACAGTTTCCAGCCCAATCACATCTTAGAACCCACCGAATCCAATAAAAACCAGCCTAAACTATGATGTTGCCAGACACCCGTGTAAACCCGCAAAATCATAACACATGCAATAGAAAACACATCCAGAGCTTCATATCTGCATCAAATAACCAGACATACATGATAGATAAATACCAACAAGAGCGCAGTAAATCAACCATAGGCTACACAAATTGCAAAATGAACCTCTGGCATCCTGGTGCCAGGCCCAGATTATAATAATGCCAGCTGCACGTAAAAAGATGCACTTTTAAGCCGTGTAGGCCTAATACATTTCATTATTTACATCACAAATTTTTTTTTTTTTTCGATTTTTCACCATATTTTTCACCTGTAGTCTATTTTGTTTTTTTTGTAGATTACAGGGAGTTCTTCTGACTTCAGCGTACATTATTTAATACAGGCAGGAGCAGGTCACCAAATCATAAAGGAACAACTTCCTCATTCCTATCTGGACCAAACTTTACATGTTTGATAAGAGTCCAGCCCTGAACACAATATACAGTCATAGTCACAGTGCCCTATGTTGGACATAGGAAATTACATTTAATCCCTTGCCGCACTGTCCGAAACACAGACAGTTAAGAGATGCGTAGACAATAATCAGGCAATGGGGCCGGGTAAGCAGCACGCCCCAACACGCATGGACCACAAGGGCCCGATTAATTACACAATAGAATTTACACAAATTTATAAGATTATTAAGATATTTAACACAAAACCATAAAAGGGAAGATTACTTTATAACATTTGCATTTGGTGGCGAAGCAAATCCACAATAATAAATCTTGAGTCAGGTTCAGATCAGTCTGCTCCTCATGCAGCGCCTCTGCTCAGTGAATACCTTGTTAGGTAACAAGCAGAACACTATGTTTGTTAGTAACTGCTTGTTCTGTTTCCTTTGGTGGATCGCTCAGGTCTGGACCAGAACCATGGTGGGGAGTATGCTGCGTTTGAGAACCAGGTTGAGAAGTTCATTGCAGCGCTCAGAGCCTGTGAGATCAAACCGTACGTGGTGCTGGACGGAGGCACGGACCCCACCGACAAGAAGCTTGAAACAGTGATGCAGAGAGCTAAGGATCGGATCCAGAGAGCCCATCTAGCGGCGGTGGGGGGCAGCCAGGAGAACATCGTGCCACAGCTGGTCAATATGGTGTTCAGACAGACGCTGGCCCGGCTGGAGGTCCCGGTGGCTAAGTGCTACGGGGAGGCCGACCAGGAGATTGCCGCCCTCGCCAATGAGTTGAACTGTCCGGTGCTCTCCAGAGACAGCGACTTCTACATCTTTGACCTCTCAGCAGGGCTGCTGCCGATCTCTCATTTCCAGTGGGAGGCGCTGGGGCAGAGCGGCTCGCGGTGCTACATCCCCTGTAAGAACTACAAAACCTCCAACATCTGTATCCTCTTCAACATCCAGCCGCAGCTCCTACCTGCCTTCGCCGCTTTGGCCGGGAACGACTACGTGAAGCTGCAGAGGATGGAATCTTTCATCCGCTGGGCTCAGTTCTGCCCAGCAAGCGCTGTGAAACTGAGCCGCCTGGAAGGGCTGCTCTGCTGGCTGAGGAGCTTCCACCAGCCTCAGGAGGCCTTCGAGGCGGCGCTGGGGCTGATGGGAACGCTGAGCGGGAAGAGAAAGGCAGAGTTACTGCAGGGCTTGCATCTGGGCATGGAGGAGTACCGGCTCCCTCCCAGCACCCTGAAGAGGTTCTTCCTCCACGGGACAGCACCTCCATTCCCAGCAGAGGAGGAGGTAAAAAAATCCTTTACTCAAAGCCTGGTGCAACCAAACAAACACTACAGAACTTGTAGCAACGAAGGCCGACTGTTGCATTTCTTCGCCCAGTAAATAAACTCAGACGTGTTCAGTGAAGCTCTGAAGGTCATTTGACTAAATATACTGACTTTGTTCTGCTCTGTCCTTCTGCAGACGGTGGGTCTTGTCCCAGACTGGATCCGGCTGCCGTTTACGCAGGCCCGGCTGCCTTCAGACATCCTGGACGTGCTGCTGCTGCAGAGGATGAACCTTGGCTACCCCGTGGCCCACGCTGACACACCCAGCGCCTACCTGACGTCCAGGCCGATCCGCCAGGTGATGTACGGGCTGCTGCTGGGTTGCAGAGGGGGGCCGGTTCAGGAGAGAGACAGAGAAGGACTCCAGCTGAAGTTCATCCCAGTCCAGCCAGCCTTCAGAGGGGTCGCCAAGCAGCTGCAGCTCAACTCACTGGACAAGGTGAAGCTTTCAGGGTTCAATAGCCCTTTTTAGAATAAAAAGGCGGCAATGTGTAACCCTGTCTATCTAAAATGGAGACGTAATATTCCTCCTTGTCCAAAAGCTGCCTTGGAGGTAAGCGTAAATGTGATGTGACGTTAAGCTCGAAGTTGGGCTGTGAACAGTGACAATGAATTTGTCTTTAAAATAAGAGCTTTACATTGCACCCCATTGGAGTTTAGAACTGGGTTCTTAGCGGGGGGCTTAATTTGAAAGTAGCGACTGTTCGTGGCTTGCCGCTACAACAACAAGCGGACACAACCAAACAGAGACCGAGGAGACGCTAGCATCTCCCGGATCCCAGCGGCTGTCCAGTTGCTCATCTTGACGTTCGCGGATGAAGTGATGGACTGACTGCTGTAATCAGCTGTTTCCTGGTTTTTAAACTTCCTGGCTGTAGGTCGCAGAACAGTGCAGGTCATCGACACCTCCGCCCATTTTATGCAGGGGCGGGCACATTGAAGCCTCGGATTTAGATAGCAGGCAAGGCGGAAATAAGTGTACCCTCAGAGGCTGCAAATCGCCGGACCAAAACAGACCCCCAATTTGCCGCCCTCTGTCTAAAACCACGGACCGGGCTGCCAAAAGGACGGGCAAATTGGCGGCTTGCTGCCCTGTCTAAAAACGGCTAACGAAACTGACAGGAAGTGAGAGAGAGATGAGGCGACATTTTGTAACACGCTGTAAAACACAACAGTTTAATTTCAAAGCTCAGGAGGAGCGAGTCAGTTTTTATTTTAAGTCCCATCATATGAGCTGAATACTTATTGTTATGACAACATTGTGCTGTCTGTCATATTAATGTTTAGATAAAGTTACAGTGAACTTGATAACATAACTTCACATTGACCCGTCTTCTCCTGTGTGTCGGCTGCAGGCAGAGGCCTCTCAGCGTCTGCAGGTGTTGCTGGAGGCTCTGGGGGTGACGGAGGCCTCTCTGAGCCACCTGCTACCTCAGCTGCGCCTCCTGGTGGCCGTCACCTGCTACTGGATGCAGAGAGCTCAGCCTCGTCCGGACGAGAGGCTGCTGAGGGCGCTGCTGCTGGGAGTGACAAACGGAGACGCTCTGAGACGCCGCGCAGGTATTAAACACGAACATGTCCTGACAGCTGAGGACACTTTGATATCTGGGCTATTTTCTGTCATCACGTTATCTGATAAATCACTGTGGTGTGTGTGTGTGTGTGTGTGTTTGGCAGATCTGCAGATTCAGAATCACCAAAAGCTGGATGTGTGCGTGGCTCACGCTTTTAGCCAATGGCAGGCGTGCATGAAGGACAGCATCCAGCTGAACCAGCTGCTGGGCTACCCGTTACCTGAACCACAGATCGCCAAGTGAGTGACAGAAATATTAAACCTAGAAACATCAGATATAATTTGAAAACAGACAGGAAAAAGTTTACTGCACAATGAGTCCTTTTACTTTTCATACCAAAAGCACATTTTGCTGATAAGACTTTTATTCTGACATGGTCACAAACGGATAAATCACCTTATTGTTATGTTTTAAGAAAAGTGAGAGTCTTTCTTTCAGTTGCTTAAAAAAAATGCAGCTGCTGGCCAGATCAAAATCTGTAAGAGATGGTGGTGCTCATGTTACTTTTGTCAACATGGGGAGCTAGACACAACAAAAAGTCAAAGTTTCTTGTAGCTTCTAGCACAGGATCTGCTTACTATGGTGGCCGACAGGTGCAAATTACAACAGCAAGTTGGGAAACGTTATTGCAAATTCCAAAAACAAAGACATTAACAGAAACACATCAGAATTCGTCAAACGGAAAGGGCGGGACTTGTTGAACCTGAGTCTCACCCTTCCCGCTGTGATTTGCATGTCGGCCACCTTAGATTACCTCTTCAACCACAACTTCCTTTTTATGGTTTTTAAAGGTACAGATAATACCTTTACCTGTACACCAGGACACATGACACATTTTATGATCTAGTTTGTTCCCAGTGTACTGACGTATTTATGACTTCCTGCTTTCATTCATGTCCATGTAAATGTTTGTAGGTTTTTGCTTCATTCCTCAAAATTGATGAAATAAGGACGGATAGGTGACACCTCGACTCACCCAGGTGATGTCCCTGATTCCACCCTGGCTCTTGTTTGATCTCTGTCTTGTCCTTCTGTTGCTGTCCAGGTTGTATGAGGGGATGTTGGTCCACAATCTTGTCCACCAGATGAGGACAAGAAAAATGAAGTGGCTGAAGTACAACCCCTCAAGTGTGAAACAGTACAAAGCCATGCTGTCCGTCGTCCACCAGTCTCTCAGACAGGAAGCGTCAAAACCCTCAGTCACTCAGACGACACCAACGTCTCCACGCCAGCAGCATCAGGGTGACCTGACCGCCAGCCTGCAGCAGCTCTTCCTCCAGTACGAAGATGACGAGGAGACTGCAACTGAAGCCTACAGCGTGGTCAGAGCACTGCAGGACCAAGAGCTGGATGACTTGCTGTCGGTGAGAACTCGTTACAGAGCCAGAGAGAGAATCAACTCTGGCAAAAACCCAGACCTGGTCCTAAAGAAGGAGCGCAGGGGGGTGGACATAATGTGAGCCGAGTCGTCCAGTTCAGGTTTTCGATTTCTGGACAAAGACCCCAGTTCTGACTTCAGTCCACGTTTTAAGTAAAGATGTGCAGAGGAATTTCTGGCCACTAGGAGGCAGTGTAACATGTAAACACAGTTAAACACAATTTAATGCTCCTTTTCTGATCTGTGGTGATGTTTTAACATCTGAACCAACATTAGGTTGTTTTTTATAGATTTTTTTATACTATGATTATCTATCTTTGTAAAAAAAATCTTTTGCATTAATTTCTGAACTACTTGTGATAAATCTTTATATTTGTAAATGTTTTTCTGTTAAATTCTTATTAGTATTTTGCACAATGAATCCAAGAATTAAGGAATACACGTTAGGAAATCTTAAATCTCTGTTAGTGTGTTTTTACTGTGTATTTATCAGGCTGTGTTTTATGAAGGGTGTGTGAGAAATAAACTTTGTTCTGCTGATAAAACCTGTGTGGATATAAAATGATTGTTGATGATGTCAGGAGGGTTCAACCTCAGAGCAGACTCTGTAGTAACTGTGGTTCTGGTTTCTCATATCAGAATCCGATTGAGGATCTAGTTTTACTGAAGTGGAGTCAGAACCATCAGTAAAAGGGGCAGAACCATCTAAAGGAGAAGTTTATATTTGCATGTATAGTTGTCAGATATTGTTTTAACATTTAAGTACTTCAGATATTTTATTCTCACCGACTCTTATTTCTTATAATCTCTCCATTATTTTATATATCTATATGAGAAGGAGCGACTGCATCAGATGGAGAAGCAGCCAGAATTTCTGCTTTAATAATCGGCGAACGAATATGTAAATATTGCACATCAGTAGAAATGTTCTTATTTCGAGCACCACTGCTCAGACCGGCCTGTGAGCTCTCTGCTGGTCGTCTGTGATTCACTGTCTCGTATTAACGCCTCCTCAGATGAGTCTCGTGTTGGGCTCAACTATTCAGTAATATCGCAGGCGAGCGCCTGGTGGCCGGGTCTTTGCTCACGGGACCCGGCAAAAATTCTGGCAAAACCATACGGCGCCTCAGGAAGGGGAAGCAGTCCTCCACCAACACTGTTTACGGTGGAGGTGGGGAGCTGTTGACCTTGACTGGGGATATCCTTGGGTGGTGGAAGGAACACTTCGAGGATCTCCTCAATCCCACTGATGCTGGGACACAAGGTTGGGGACTCAGAGGCTGATTAATTCATAATCAAGCTGAAGTCACTGAGGTAGTTCGGAAGCTCCTCAGTGGCAAAGCACCGAGGTTGGATGAGATCCGCCCTGAGTACCTCAAGTCTCTGGATGTTGTGGGGCTGTCTTGGCTGACACGTCTCTGCAGCATCGCAGTGCCTCTGGACTGGCAGACCGGGTGGTGGTCCCTCTATTCAAAAAGGGGGACCGGAGGGTGTGTTCCAACTATCAGGCATCACACTCCTAAGCCTCCCTGGGAAAGTCTATTCCAGGGTACTGGAGAGGAGAATTCGGCCGATAGTCGAACCTTGGATTCAGGAGGAACAATGCGGTTTTCGTCCTGGCCGTGGAACACTGGACCAGCTCTATACCCTCCGCAGGGTGCTCAAGGGTTCATGGGTGTTTGCCCAACCAGTCCACATGTGCTTTGTGGACTTGGAGAAGGCATTTGACTGTGTCTTGATTCGGTGGAGTCAGCGCTGACAAAAGCAATGGAAAAACTGAGAACCAGAGTCAACGACAAAACGTCCGAATTATTCGTCTGAAAGAAGGCACTGAGGGCAAGAATCCACCGTGTTTTTTGAGAAATGGATTCCCGAGGTCTTGAACATGGACATGCAAGGGGAGCGGCTGAAAACAGAATGAGCTCACCGCGTGGGACCTCCAGTGGGATCCACCGGCAGACAGGGCCCCCGGGCGGTCCTGGTGAGGCTTCACGACTACACGGACAGACAGAGGATCTTACGCGCAGCAAGAAACAAGGGCAGAGTTACGATGGATGGTCAAGTAGTGTCTTTTTACCAGGACTTTTCTGCAGAGACTGTAAAGCGGAGGCAAGAATCTGCTAGACACACAGAAGGCTTCGGAAAGTGGGGATCAAATACGCTTTTGCGTATCCAGCTGTAATTAAGGTTCTCCCTCCAAATGGAAAACCGATCTCCCTTCCCACAATAAAGGAAATCAACGACTACGTGAAGACACTCCCGACTACCCAATGACTGTATCAATCCACCTGTAATCAAGTAAATGGTATCATCCGCCTCAAAAATGATTGCTCATACAAATGAATAAAGAACAACTCGCACAATGGGCAGTGAGTACTATATAACATTAAGATAGCTACTGTTCATCTTAAATTTAAATACACTTGTACATGGGTATTTCTCAGTTTACTTGTTTACTACTATTATATACACAGTCGTTGACGTGCTGGCATTATGATAAGGACATAATCCAGATGGAGAGACCTGACATACTCTTTTTCAGATAAAAGTCCAGGGGCGGATGGATTCTGTGTACAGTTTTATAAAAAGATGAAAAGCAAAATTAACAAACTATTACAATGTGTGTTCAACAAATCTTTTGAAGAGGATGAACTCCCAAAGTCTATGTACTAGTTCATATTATAGTTATCCCCAAAAAAGGGAAAGATCCAGAACTATGTGCTTCTTATCGCTCGATTAGCCTACTTGGAGTGGATGTAAAAATACTATATATAACACTTCATCAAATAACACAAGACGTTTAATTAATATTATTCACTATCTTCATTTTCATCAAACTCCAAGTGCTATAGTAACGATGGATGCAGAGAAAGCATTTGATCGTATTGAGCGAAAATACATGCTTGAAGTGTTGAAAAGATTTGGCTTTCAATCAGATTTTGTTCGATGGGTATCTATACAAAATGCCCACTGCCTCGGTCTCAACAAATGGTCTAATTTCTGCCCAATTTCAAGTTAACAGAGGTACAGCTCAAGGGTCACCACTATCACCTCTGTTGTTTTCTTTAGCTATAGAGCCACTAGAAATTGCTATCCAGCAAACCTCCAATATCAAAGGACAGGTGATAGGAACAACACAGCACAAAATTCTACTGTAAGCGGATGATATCCTCCGGACATAGACAGACCCACCTAACTCAATACCTGCGCTAATCAACTGTGTGAAAGAGTTTGGTCAAATCTCTGGATACAAGGTTAACTTTACAAAATCTTAAATCATGCCTCTCAGAGTATGAACCTGACTTTGTAAAACCCTTTCGCTGGGCACCAGATGGATTCACATACCTGGGGGTTAAAATAACACCTAAAATTAGTAGACTTTTTTGCGAAAATGTTAACCCTATGGTAAAACACATTAAGGACAAGATGTTAAGTTGGAAGAAGCTTCCTGAATCTTTTCTTGGCACAGTCAATCTTATTAAGAGGAACATTCTCCCAAAAATTATTTATCCTCTATCTATGCTCTTTATATCTCTGAAGAGAAACAAAATTAAAGATACAAATAAAGCTCTCCCTGACTTTATATGGGATGGCAGAAAGCTTAGAATTAAATTAGACATTTTACAACTACCAAAAGAACAAGAAGGATGGGGCCTCCCCAACATTACAAACTATACAACCTCAATGCAAGCCAGAATTATCTCAATATGGGCAACTGTTTAACCGAAGCCACCATGGTTTGAGATTGAAGCAACCTCCTCCAAACCGTACTCTCCTGTCAACTTACTTGATAAACGCAGGAGCGAACTACCAATTATAGCGAAAGACAATTTTTTTTATTACTAAAGTGGGTAGTACTTGGAATTCTCTATGGAAATTATTTGGGACTAAACATAAATTGAGTTGTTTTACAAAAATGACTGATAATCCTGATTAAACCAGAGGGGCACTGGATCTAACTCTCAGAACTGGTATGAAGCCTGAATTTACCATATTTATGACCTTTGGGATAGGGGAAAATTTAAAACATTCGAATCATTACAGGCTACATACAAACTACAAACAAAAGAATTTTACAAATATCTTCAGGTCAGACACTATGTATATACTAAAATGGATGCTCTCAATCTTCCAGATGACTTTAACTTTTCAGAAAAGACTCTTTTAGATAGTCTTAAACAAGGTCACTTTGTCTCCAAATTTTATTCCAAGTTGCAACATTTGGTTACAGACAGATTATCATTCCTACGGAAATCATGGGACACTCAGTTGAGAACAACAATAGACACTGAAATATGGGAGTAAATTTTACTTTTACCTTCGAAAAAATATCCATATGTAACAGATTCAGAGAAATGCTGCATAATATCTTACAAAATGTCTATATAGCTCCATATATGTATAGTAAATATACAGCAGGGGCCTCTCCAAACTGCCCAAAATGTAAGACTATTTTTGGAGATTTCACTGTCTCTGGGAATGTGAAAGGATTCAACGGTTTTGGCAAAGTGTATGTGATGAGGTTAGTGTGATAATCAAGCAGCAACTACAGCCTAATCCAATATCGTGTCTATTGGGATGTATCCCTGAATCACTAAGATCACATAAGAACACTACATTTTTTGCTTATGTTGGGCCGAAAGGCTGTTATATTACCAAAATGGGTGGGAGATGAAACTCCTTCAATACATCTGTGGAGATCTTTGTTATCAGACTATATTTCTCTGGAAAGACTAAGATTTGGTATTAATGGTCAGAATGACCTTTTTACAGCAAATGTTGGCAAAGTGTTGGAGTACCTGGGAACTCAGAGTGCAACTGCCTGAAATGTTACATTTTGCATAGATTGATATCATGTAATTGAACTGGGTCAACAGATTATGAACCTGGTCGATCATTGCCTCCAATATTCATAAATAAAAACTTTTTATTGAGCATTTTCAAAATTACAACAGTCCAGCACAGTATCAATGCAGATTATATGAGATATGTAGCAAATCCAGAATACATCCACAGCAATGATTTGATACTTAAGTACATTTAATATCAGATACTTTAAGACTTTTACTCGAGTACTGTTCGTGTGTGTGACTTTCCTTTTCTTTCCTTTTACTCAGTATGAGTTTCTCATATCTCACATTTTAACAAATACAGTCAAGCTATAATGTATTTAATAATCAAAAGGGTGAGTCTGTTTACTTTGGCTGCAAAAATGCTCATGAAAGGTTCTGACTCATGACTGTATGATGGGTTTGTCATGTTGACTTCTGTAACTGATCCGTGCAGTAAACAGGCAGCTGGTTTCCGTTTCCCAGCTGATGTGTTGTAAATGCTGTCAGCTGTTCACAGCTGTAGTTCCTTCGTCCTCCTCTGGGGCTCCTGCAGGTTTTATTTTCCCTTTCCAAACTCAGACCGGTTCAGCTGGTTCTGGACTTCTGTTCCTGTTTATTTATGTTCCTCTGGTTCTGTGTTTGTTATCGACATGCTGACATGGAAGAGTATTTACTCTGTACTGTTCTACTCTAAAACATCTCTAAGGGGGCACATTTTGTTCTTATTTTACATTTTTAGTTACTAGTTTCTTTTGAGGTTGTTCTTATAAAAACGGTTTATATTTAATATCATGTTATCATATTATAAAACCTGATGCACTGTCACAGAGAGGTTTCCTACAGTGTGTAAAGATGTCAAATAAACTCAAATGTGACAACTGAAATGCTTCTTGCATCTTATTGCATCTTATTACATCACTGATAATATTCTAATAATATCTGAATAATAAAATAGGTCAAGAACCAACAACAAGAAAATTCTCACATTCTATCAAAACAAGTTCACATTATTACAACACACAAACTTAAAACATTATAACAAGAAACATTTCTTGGCAGGTCCAGTCCAGGATATTTTTTGCCCTCTGCACATTAAACTGGGTTAATTATTTCTGTCCTTTACTGTAAAACTGTTTATTATGTATCCCAGTAAAGACTAAATAAAGGACTGTGTGTGTCCTCTTCTTCTCTCTGTCAGTGTTCAGTATTCATGTTGTGTTTTTATGCTCTGTGTTCTTGCAGCAGTCTGGTGAGGGAGTGAAGAGTGATGATGTCAGGAAAGTGAAACTTAAGGAAACCGTCTAAGGTATAAGAGCAGCAGAGATGAGACTTCCTGGGTAGAATCAGACCGAGGATGGGTGTTCAGGGACTGACCACATTCTTAGAGACTCACCAGCAGATCTACCGGGACGTCCAGTTCCGGATGAGCCGTCTGGTGATCGATGGCTGCAACCTGCTCCACTTGCTGTACTCAGGTAGGACAGAAAGTATTCTGACTGTAGTGCTGGACTCTACAGGTACTCCAGGTCAGAAATACTTAACTTTTAATCTGATTACTCTCATCTGACTGCTACTCTGCAGATTCATTTTTTAAATAGTTTATTTAAACTCTAATTTGATTTTCAGGTATTATTTGTGAGGTGTTTTAGTTCATTTAACCTACTCTATAACTATAGTTATAACTATAACTACTGGAGTAGTTTAATTTCAATGCATCATATTTAATAAGCTGATCTCATTGCAGCTTGTTTACTTGTAATTAACAGCTGTAACTCTACAGTGTGTTTATCAGTTTAGCCCATCAACGCAGCCCATCCGGGTACTTTGTCTTTGCGCCATGCCCCGCCCCCTTTCAGTGTCAACAGTCTGACTGGCGCTGAATATAGATTCTGGGTCTCTGCCAGTTTAATAGCATAAAATAAGAATATCATGTGGATTTTTAGCGTTTAGGAGCACAAATGTGACGGTCTGAGGCGAACAATCATGTTATGTAGTCGATCTACGTTCGGCGTCATTACATAGATATAGAAAATGAAGTAACAGTGGATGAGGTTCAGTCTTCGCCTGACACACAGAACTACTTTATCAGGTCCAGGTCATTTTTCTGTCATCTCTGGTCTTTTCTGTCTTTACACCGCTGTAGTGAAGCTGTGTCTATTTTAATAAAAACCACTCGGTTTAGCTCCACTTGTTACGTAACGCTCAAGTTCATTATTAAAAAGTAGGTCAGCTCTGTTCTGTGTGTATTAAAACAGCCCCCCCCCCCCCCCCCCCCCGTCTGTTGAGCGCAACCAAACTCCATTGTAAAATCAGGAGTTTTAAGGTCGGGCATATTTTTCACTGTAAAAACTGTAGTTACATCTTTACAAAGGCTCCTTTTTGATGCACTTCGATCTACAGACACAATCGGCACACATGTCATTCAGTCAGTGATATCAGTAACTGACCTGTGACGAGGTGTTGACACGTATTGACCGGTCAGGTCACAGGTCTCTTCTCTTCAATCTGGCGCCAACACTAGCGTTTGTTTTTAAAGGGGGCGTGGTCGCAAAAAATACAACGTCTGTAACGTTCTCAAATCCGGCGAAACACGGAAGTAAAGCAGCGCCGCCATTACTGCGGTGCTTTGCTGCTAAGGAAGTAGCGTGTTGGTCCTGTAGCGGTTGTTGAAGACGTTAGCTGTTGATGCGAAAATGTTCTTCTATTTCTTTTTTTTTTTAGTACGTATGCTGTTCAATAATGCCGGGAAGAACATGTTGTGAGACCAGGCGGCAATTTGGGACATGCGATTAATTCCTCCCTCTCAAAAATCCGGGATGAAAATGTCACAAACTTACCCAGCTTCTCGGTGAATTCTCTGGCATCCTGCTGGGCAAAAGTTGTCTTCTGCAAGTGAAGTTGTTGCGGCGGAGGAAACGATTCAGCCAACCAGCACTCACAGATAACTCCTCATCTCTGCTGTCACTCACGGTGGCGGACATTTGTTTCTCCGTCGCCCTGATCATTTTTGGGGACACTCTCTCGTGGCGTGCCCGTTTGCTGATAACTCACCCCCGCATGTATCTCAGGCTCCTCGCTAGCCTTCTTCATCCCTCCAGCAGGCAGCCTGGCCCTGTTGCTGTCCTCCTCAGACAGACGCTGAAGCTCAGTTTCTCTTCTGGTCGACAGAGAAACGTCTAACTGCTGCTTCTCCCGAGTTTTCCTCTGCATATTTTACGACTGAAAGTTTGAATTTTAAGTTGTACTTTTTATTTTTTTGCTGCATCGGAGCCATGGCGATCATCAGTGTGATACTGACAGAAAGCAGCACAACACGTGAAAAAGGCGAAGAAGAAATAACGTGCAGTGTCAGTGGTGGTCACGTCTCCTTCTTTAATTAAAAAATAATAATACTAATTAGACCCGACATTTATTTGGAACCGGCGGTTACTTATCAAAATATACACCTGAATCCGGCGTTTAAAGTCACCTGACATTTTCACGAGCAGGGTGCTTCCATTGAAAATCCATTAGAGGGCACCGGCAAGTCACAGTCCGCAGCCACGCAGTAATGGCGGCAGGCAAGATGGCGGCGCCCATAGATTTCGCGCCGGATTTGTGTATATGGTCAGTGTACAGGTCGGCACCAAACTACAGGATGTGTTTTATAATGTTTTCATGAGCGATTACAGCTGCTATTGTATGTAACTCTGTTACTGTGATGATACATGACAGTTAAAGATTAAATCTGTGTATAATAACCACATCCTGGCATGTAAATGTGACAGCTGTAAACACTCATAAAACATTATAAAACACTTCCTGTGGTTTGGTGCCGACCTGTACACTGAACATATAAGGAGTAGTTAACGTTTAGAATCATCAGAGAACGTTATAGATGGTGTTTTTGGTTTCTATCTGTTTCCTGAATATATCCGTACGTGTGTGAATGTGTAAATGAGAGACATTAACTTAAAGCACTTTGTAGAAGGAGCTTTATAAAGTTCACTCCATTAGTTAATGGGATGGAGCTGCCTGCTCCGATATGGTGGCAACGTCAATGTATCGCAGTGGGCCAACCCGCTCAGTGAGGCGTCTATAGAGCTCAACAGTGAGGTTCCGGAAGTGAAAATGCCATTCATATTCTGCATAGAGATTTTGATTATTGACCATAATGTCGTAACCATCGAAAGTAGACCTACCATGAGTTATGAGATTGTAAAACGATGGTATATGATCCTGTAGAAGCCACAAGTCCATATGATATCAATCTTCTTTTGAGAAAAACACGTTTTATTTGCGATGTCATGGAAAAGTACTACACTACCCACAATCCTATAGTGTAACAGCGACGTTTCTGATTGGTGGAGCTCGCTGTTACCATGGAAATGTTTACCAAACCCGCAAATTTATGTTAGTTACTGCTCCCACTGAACTCTATGATCGTTTACCACAGAGCTGCCATGATTTCACTTTCTGACCTACTGAGTTTTTTTAGTGATGAGAAGAGTTTTGAAAGGGTTCACCCGAACATGAAATCCGCGTGTTTAGTAAACATGTCCATGGTAACAGCGAGCTCCACCAATCAGAGACGTTGCTGTTACATTCGCAATGGTTTATGGGATGAGTAGTTCCTTTACTCTTAAGATAATTATGTACACAGTCTTGTACCTTTGCTTTTTTCTCCGTTTTCCCCAAAAGATTTTGCGCCAAATTAAATGTTTTATGGTCACGATTCATCTCGTAGCTAATTGGCTTTGTTCCAGGCCTAAAACTCTTTGTATAAGGATTTTATGAAACGTTAATGGGGTGAATGAATGGGAAATTCACTTCCGGAACCAGAGCCGTTAGAAAAGTGGGTGGTCACTGTTGAGCTCTATGTGTCTATTGAACTATATACCAGATGGAAACATGGCGGATAACGAATATGCCGAAAAGGTTTTCTAGCTTCCGCATTTACTTCCTGATTATGTGTCCCATTGAATGTGCACAGTAGAGTTTCCCTTTGCTGGCCCTGCCCAGGAGTTCTTAGACGCTTTGTGATGACGTCACAGATTTAAAATGTGAAATGTATTTTCCCACTTTATTGTTTTTCAAAAACAAAAACTCTGTGGATCAAAAATTAATAATGAGAAGAGTCATACTCGATCTTGTTTACGGTTCTTGGTTTCCTTTCGACAGTTTCACAGACATATATTGTATAATGGCGACCTGCGGGGACATTCTGTGACCACCAGACTGGAAACAAAACTGATCCATGCCTCCCAGGGTCTGCAAAAAATCTGTTGAATTTAATGTATTAAGATTTTGGATTATTACAGAATATATTATGTGTGTCAAACACACATTTATAAGACTATTTAGTTATTTAACTTAAAACCACAAAGAATATTACATTAAAACATTTACATTTGGCGGTGAAACAAATCCACAATACTAAATCTTGAGTCAGGTTCAGATCAGTCTGCTCCTCATGCAGCGCCTGTGCTCAGTGAATACCTTGATAGGTAACAAGCAGAAAACTGTTTGTTAGTGACTGCTTGTTCTGTCTCCTTTGGTGGATCGCTCAGGTCTGGACCAGAACCATGGTGGGGAGTATGCTGCGTTTGAGAACCAGGTTGAGAAGTTCATCGCAGCGCTCAGAGCCTGTGAGATCAAACCGTACGTGGTGCTGGACGGAGGCATGGACCCCACCGACAAGAAGCTTGAAACAGTGACGCAGAGAGCTGAGGATCGGATCCAGAGAGCCCATCTAGCGGCGGTGGGGGGCAGCCAGGAGAACATCATGCCACAGCTGGCCAAGATGGTGTTCAAACAGACGCTGGCCCGGCTGGAGGTCCCGGTGGCTAAGTGCTACGGGGAGGCCGACCAGGAGATTGGCGCACTCGCCAATGAGTTGAACTGTCCGGTGCTCTCCAGCGACAGCGACTTCTACATCTTTGACCTCTCAGCAGGGCTGCTGCCGATCTCTCATTTCCAGTGGGAGGCGCTGGGGCAGAGCGGCTCGCGGTGCTACATCCCCTGTAAGAACTACAAAACCTCCAACATCTGCATCCTCTTCAACATCCAGCCGCAGCTCCTACCTGCCTTCGCCGCCTTGGCCGGGAATGACTACGTGAAGCTGCAGAGGATGGAATCTTTCATCCGCTGGGCTCAGTTCTGCCCAGCAAGCGCTGTGAAACCGAGCCGCCTGGAAGGGCTGCTCTGCTGGCTGAGGAGCTTCCACCAGCCTCAGGAGGCCTTCGAGGCAGCGCTGGGGCTGATGGGAACGCTGAGCGGGAAGAGAAAGGCAGAGTTACTGCAGGGTTTGCATCTGGGCATGGAGGAGTACCGGCTCCCTCCCAGCTCCCTGAAGAGGTTCTTCCTCCACGGGACAGCACCTCCATTCCCAGCAGAGGAGGAGGTAATAAAATCCAACAAACTAGCCACAGTCAGTTAGCAGGACTGGGTTTTGGTTTGTATGGACATCATAACAGACATTTAATCAACAAATGAAGAATCTGTTAACTGACCAAGTAAATCATAATGAATGTTACGGTTAGTTGCAGTCCTGATCTGAGCCTGGTGCATGTTAATGCAACCAAACAAACACTACAGAACTTGTAGCAACGCAGGCCGACTGTTGCATTTCTTCACCCAGTAAATAAACTCAGACGTGTTCAGTGAAGCTCTGAAGGTCATTTGACTAAATATACTGACTTTGTTCTGCTCTGTCCTTCTGCAGACGGCGGGTCTTGTCCCAGACTGGATCCGGCTGCCGTTTACGCAGGCCCGACTGTCTTCAGACATCCTGGACGTGCTGCTGCTGCAGAGGAAGAACCTCGGCTACCCCGTGGCCGACGCCGACACGCCCAGCGCCTACCTGACGTCCAGGCCGATCCGCCAGGTGATGTACGGGCTGCTGCTGGGTTGCAGAGGGGGGCCGGTTCAGGAGAGAGACAGAAAAGGACTCCATCTGAAGTTCATCCCAGTCCAGCCAGCCTTGAGAGGGGTCGCTGAGCAGCTGCAGCTCAACTCACTGGACAAGGTGAAGCTTTCAGGGTTCGATGAAACTGACAGGAAGTGAGAGAGAGACGACAGGCGCCATATTGTAACACGCTGTAAAACACAACAGTCTAATTTCAAAGCTCAGGAGGAGCGAGTCAGGTTTTATTTTAAGTCTCATCATATGAGCTGAGTACTTATAGTTATGACGACACTGTGCTGTCTGTCATATTAATGTTTAAATAAAGTTACAGTGAACTTGATAACATAACTCCACACTGACCCGTCTCTTCCTGTGTGTCGGCTGCAGGCGGAGGCCTCTCAGCGTCTGCAGGTGTTGCTGGAGGCTCTGGGGGTGACGGAGGCCTCTCTGAGCTGCCTGCCTACTCGACTGCGCCTCCTGATGGCCGTCACCTGCTACTGGATGCAGAGAGCCAAGCCTCGTCCGAACGATAGGCTGCTGAGGGCGCTGCTGCTGGGAGTGGCGAACAGTGACGCTCTGAGACGGCGAGCAGGTATTAAACACAAACACGTCCTGACAGCTGAGGACACTCTGGGTTATTTTCTGTCATCACGTTATCTGATAAATCACTGTGGTGTGTGCGTGTGTGTGTGTTTGGCAGATCTGCAGATTCAGAATCAAAAGCTGAATGTGGGCGTGGCTCATGCCTTCAGCCAATGGCAGGCGTGCATGAAGGACAGCATCCACCTGAACCAGCTGCTGGGCTACCCGTTACCTGAACCACAGATCGCCAAGTGAGTGACAGAAATATTGCAAAAAACTGCTGAGTTTTCAGTTATTCTGACATGGTCACAAATGGGTACTTCACCTTATCACTCTGTTATTAAAACAGTGAGAGAAACTTTCTTTCAGTTGCTGCTGGCCAAATCAACATCTGTAGGACTGGAGATGGTGGTGCTCATGTCACTTATGTCCACAGCGCTTTATGCTTCATTCTTCACAAAACAATGAAATATTAGCTGATCTAGCTGATGTCCTTGTCCCTGATCTTGTCCCTCTGATGTTTTTCAGGTTATATGAGGTTATTAAAACAGTGAGAGAAACTTTCTTTCAGTTGCTGCTGGCCAAATCAACATCTGTAGGACTGGAGATGGTGGTGCTCATGTCACTTATGTCCACAGCGCTTTATGCTTCATTCTTCACAAAACAATGAAATATTAGCTGATCTAGCTGATGTCCTTGTCCCTGATCTTGTCCCTCTGATGTTTTTCAGGTTATATGAGGGGACAGTGGTCCACAATCTTGTCCACCAGATGAGGACAAGAAAAATGAAGCGGCTGAAATACAACCCCTCGAGTGTGATACAGTACAAAGCCATGCTGTCCGTCGTCCACCAGTCTCTCAGTCAGGAGGCAACAAAACCCTCAGTCACTCAGAGACACCGACGTCTCCACGCCGGCCAGCATCAGGGCGACCTGACCACCAGCCTGCAGCAGCTGTTCCTCCATATGAAGACGACGAGGAGAACCGCGACTGAAGCCTACAGCGTGGTCAGAGCAGCGCAGGACCGAGATCTGGATGGCTTGCTGTCGGTGAAAACTCGTTACAAAGCCAGAGAGAGAATTAACTCTGGCTACAACCCAGACCTGGTCCTGAAGAAGGAGCTCAGGTGGGTGGACGTAATGTGAGCTGAGCTGTCCAGCTCAGAGGTCAATTTCTGGACAAAGACCTCAGTTCTGACTTCAGTCCACATGTTTTAGTATTTTCATTATTTCGTCAGTGAACCTCTATAAAGATGAATTTCTGTCCAATAGAGGGCAGTGTAACATGTAAACACAGTTAAACATGAGTTAATGTTCCTGCTCTGATCTGTGGTGATGTTTCAACATCTGAACCAACATTCGGTTGTTTTTTATAGATTTATTTTAATTGACTCTGTATTTATCTGTCTTTGTAAAAAAATAAAAATCTTTTGCATTCATTTCTGAACTACTCATGTTAATATTTGTCATATTTGTAAATATTTTGCTGTTTAATTCTTCAATGTTTTTTGCACGATGAATACAAGAATGAAGGAATACACGTTAGGTAATCCTAAATCTTTGTTAATGTGTTTTTACTGTGTATTTATCGGGCTGTATTTTATGAAGGGTGTGTGAGAAATAAACTTTGTTCTGCTGATAAAAACCTGTGTGATTATAAAATGATTGTCGATGACATCAGGAGGGTTCAACTTCAGACCAAACTCTGTAGTAACTGTGGTTCTGGGTCCTCATATCAGAATTGGATCGAGGATTTTGTTTTACTGAAGTGAAGTCGAAACCATCAGTAATAAGAGACAGAACCCTCTAAGGAGAAGTTTATATACGAGACATACATACGAGACTTTTACAGTCATTATTCCTGATAATAAACTGAGGGTATCCTTCTGTATTTCAAAGTAAAGGATGACATGAGAGAAAAAAAACTAAAAAACATCCATGAGTATTCCAAGATTCATATACTGCTGAACTCAGTACTTCCTAGACTGCTTACATGCATAATATGAAGTACTTTTACTGTGTACTTTTTGAGTAATACTTTGACATAACCCCCATGAAGTCATCATTTCACATTTAATTCAGTTAATTTTATGGTAAAAGTACAGAATAGAAATCAATAACACTTGAGCTGAGGTGTCCAAATTACCTTAATTCACCCAATTACAATATTAAAGTAATATAACTTGATTACACTCTGTTAGTATTGCAATAATAACAAATAAAGACGACAGAAATGAAATATCAATAGTTACCTTTTTTAATTCTATTACAATTGATTATTTGTGTTTGTACAATTAGTATTTGTTTATTTTAATTTTAGCCTCTTTTGACAAGACTGATTACAGGAAACAGTAAAGGATGCCGGCCAGGCGAAGGCAAAATCTCTTTATACTGGACGCCTGCTTTAACAACTGAGGTAAACAACGTTCAGTTATATAATCATTCTCAGGTTGGATCCAGGTAAACCAGCAAAATAAGTCCCCGCCCACAGATTTTCCTGACGAATGCCGGTGGTGCGCCCTAAAGGGGCGGTCTCGCTCTTTTCCCGCGTGATGTTAGTGCTTTTCCCTCCAAAACTGTAGATGTCTATAATAACAGCTGACAGATCGTAGGGAATAAGCCCAGGTGATGTTCCTTAATATATCAGCAGCTCCACATAGTAACTGCCTCCATGTTGTCTCAGCACAGTAAGTTCTACATATGTGCGGGTTAAAAAATGGAGCCAGCCTCCCTCTCATGGTCCGTGAGATTTGTTTTTGCCTCAAATGTTTCTGAAATAACTCTGAACCGAAGCTGAAAACGTCTCATTTAACTGTTACGTGTTGAGGGAAATTCTGCTGAACATAATCCTTTAACTATCAGCTAATTAATTCCGCGATGGACGTTATGTTTTGCTCTGTGCACCAAACTCCATTGTGATTTCGTCCGTTTATCTCTGCCATGTTTATTACAACAATAATGCACAGTTAATTAACGTTGGTCACTGTCTCTAAACAACTCGATAGTTTCGGTAAAATCGGCATGAAACTTTTTTGAAATGTATGTATATTTTAGATTGCCATGAAATCTGGTTAGCTAACGTTAGCTGGTCAGTTTAAATGAGTGGTTATGTTATGCTATGTTAGCTAGCTGACTTTGTTGCAGATGCACTGCAGGTTTGGAAACACGTTAGCAGCGGCTCAGCTGCCTTATTAACGGGTACTGACACTATAACGAGCTTATAAAGACGTCTGAGTCATTTAATCGTCGTGTTTTTACAGACAGGTTTGCATGGTAGCTAACGTGTGTGTCTGTTGCAGAGTGTTAGCATGACGCCATTATCCTGCTGTGCTAATGTTAGCTTGTTAATACTAGCATAGTTACCGCTGAATATCTGAGTACAGCACAGTTAGCTAACAGGCCTCCATGTGTTGTGTGTTAATAATGTCTGAGTATGTTAAGTTTGTCAGCATCTAGAAGGTCATTTTGAGCAGCTAAAGTAGTTTAACACACAATATGCAGCCTCATTGTAGCTGCACAGAATGGATTCAGTGTGTTTGTCTCAGTTCTGGTTTAATGTGTGATTTTAATCACTGCACTGACTCCCTGTGTGTCAAAAGATAGACTTTAAAATATATTACCCTTGTATAAAGCACTAAATGTTCGCAGGATTTAATTTGGTTAACTTTTGGTTTACCTTTAAAAAACACATTTATTAAATCAGATTATAGTAGATTTTATAGTGCAGAGTGATGTGAGACTCCTGAAGTGATGTCATGCACATGGTTACAGACTGCTGATACCATTCTTTATTCATACAATTATAATCCTCTAAGAAATCCCCTTTTTACTGGATGTGTCTGTACTCTGATTACATCTTTTTTTTTCCCTGTTATAATCAGAAAATAAATACACACACACACACACACACATATGTAGTCATCATGTTGTATTAAAGTACTTCCTCCTCTCTCCAGGTGAACAGTGGGACTTTTTCTTCAGCTTCAGGTGGAACAGCTCTGACCTGTGTGGTGATCAGACCCGGAGAGGAGAGACACCTGGTCCAACAAGGTCAGTGCAGTGGTGGTGCAAAAATTAAAGGCAGGAAGTGTGAGATTTGTCAGTTGCTGCTCTTTAATACTCCATGATCAGTAAATGATTCTAGAGGATAGTTGAGTCTCATTCACAGGTCGTTGAAAACTGACAGTTTGGGTCGGCAGAAGCCACTACAGTGTCTCTGTTGGGACAACTTTATATATTATATAAATGATATAATCGTATTTTATTTAACATGTATATCTACTCTGTTCAGCTGAAACATTAAAACAACTGACAAGTGAAATGAGCATTGATCATCTTGTTACAATCAAATGTTCTGCTGGGGAAAACTTGAGTTCTGTCATTTCTGTGGATCCTCTTTGACGAACACCACCCACCCAAACACCGTTCAGACCAACTACAGCCCCTCATGGCAAAGAACCCAAGGTGTCAAACTGGCCTCCTCATTCTCCAGATCCCAGTCCAGTTGAGCATCTGTTGGATGCGTCAGAACCAACTTCCCATCCACGTTGGGGCCCTCCGTGGATCGTTCTTGGCTCAGACTGCATCCAGTGGAAGCTCAGTTGGATTGAGATCTGGGGAATCTGGAGGGCCAGGTTGGACACCTTGAGCTCTTCCCCACGTTCCTCTCGGGTCGTTCCTGAGCAGTTTTTGCAGCGTTGCAGGCGCGTTGTCCTGCTGGGGGGGCACTGCCATCAAGGAGTGCTGCTGCCATGAGGGGGTGTACTCGGTCTGCAGCTGTGTTTGGGTGACTGGTGTTTGTCAAAGAGACATCCACATGAATGCTAGGACTCATGGTTTCACAGCCGAACATGGCGTTGGAACACAATCATCCATGTTATTTATTTCACCTGTCACTGGTTCTAATGTTGTGGCTCTCAGTGTATACACATGTTAAATACTTTTTACAGATACACTCAAAGCCTCCCAAAAAACACTAAAAACCTTCACAAAGACACACAAAATAACCATAAATACACACAAAAACTCAACAAAACTTCACAAATTCACTAAAAACTTCCAAAAATACACAAAACCTACACAAATACTCACAAAATCTCCACAGAGACTCAAAACCTCCACAATAACACACAAAATCTCTACAAACCTCCACAATTCACTAAAAACTTCCAAAAATACACAAAAACCTCCACAAATATACACAAACCTCCTCAACGACACACAAAACTCCACAAAGAGACTCAAAACCACAATGACACAAAAAATCTCTACAAACCTCCACAAATACACAAAAAACCTCAACAATGACACACAAAACCTCCACAAATACACAAAAAAACTTCCACAAATAGACACAAAACTTCCACAAATAGACACAAAACTTCCATAAATACACACACAACCTGCACAAAGAGATGTGAAACTACCACTGCTCTTCTTTCTCATCTTGCAGGTGACGGACGGTTGAAAGGACGAATCACTGAGACGAACAAGACGAGCCAAACAATGGAGACGAGCCGCCACAGGAGCCTGAAGGGAAAGTGTGAGTATCTTTCACCTGGACTTTACGAGGGGGATCAAACATGGCTGATATATCTGCAGAGTGCTGATGGTCACTGTTGGTTTCTCCAGAACCAGAGCAGCCAGGAGCTGAAAGTGTGGGCAGAGGAACAGGCTGCTGAGGACGAGCTGGACGACGGTTTCCTGAACTGAATCCTGATTTCCTGTCATCAGGTTTAGTGGACGGACATGTTGTCTGGTTGGTGCTCGGCCCAGGACAGGAACGCTCTGCAGCAGGTGATCCATCCATCCACAGAGCATCAGTGACAGAGGAGAGGTGAGGTGTCTGCTCAGAGCTCAAAGAATACTGAACAGACTAACAGAACCAAATCTTAAAATCATATTACTCGTGTATAAAGCACTAAATGTTCTCAGGACTGAATACTTTTCGTTTCCCTTAAAAAAAAACAACACATTTATTAAATCAGATTATTCTACTTTCTACTTTTAATGTGTGAAGTTTTTTCTGAATTGTTTCTGAGGTCAGACGGAAAAAACACTTCAAAGTTTTCTTTTCCAAATGTTTCATCTTTGAAAGTTTCACAGTTGTGAATCTGTTTCACACTGAATTTAATTTCTGTTCATCCAGAATGAAGCAGAACGAGTTTTAATGTTCCTTCTGATGAGTTATTTACAGAAAAAAGTCTCTGATGGTTTTCAGGCCTGTATTCTGTTAAATATGTATATTTTTAAAAATGAGACGATTTAAAAAAAAGTTATGAGTTTGATTTCTACATTTATTTGAAGGTAAAACAAAGAATACAGACGAGGAAACGCTTTAATCTGTGTAACGTGTGAATGAACTCCAGTAGGAATGAAAACCAAGTGGAACGTCTGTAAAGATTTAGAAAATTTTAATATACATTTTATTCTCATTCTGCACAACACGCACACGCACGCACACCACACACACACACACCTACGCACACACACACACACACAGGTTGTGACGGTGCAGCAGCTCGTTCACTCGCTGGATTTCAGTTTTCAGACGTCCGAGCTGTAAAAACAGGATTTGTCAAAGATCTGAAGTCTCTGATTAAATCTTTAAATCTTTATTTATTAATAATCAAGTTCAGGTTTTTTTCTTCCAAAGAATTAAATCCACTTTATTTTAAAGACGTATGAAACGTGGGACTGATTTCAGAACTCTTCTGCTCTTTTTTATTTTCTGATTCCTGCAGGGAAAATAATTAATAATTGTCTGTTGATCCAATTAAAATAAAATAAAACTTTATTAAGCTTTGAAAATTTAACCACAACTATTAATAAACTGAGAAAAACTATATTGTTTTTATTTACCCTCATTTAAATAAACACATTCAAAACATCTGTTAAAGTTTTATTGTGAATTTAACTGCTTTCGTCTAAATAATGATATATTAACAGTTTAACAGTTTTATATGAGAAAGGAAGTGAAACTACTGATTATTTACACGACTGATTCATTTATTGATGAATCTCTTACATGTGTGGTTTATTTGTTTATTTACGATGCAAAAAGAAAAGAATAAAGGCATCAATAAATAAAAGAATAAATGTAGGTGTTGATTTATAAACCAATAGTGATTATTCATCTTTCAATAAGTTGAAGTTATATTAATTTAACATCTTCACCTCCTCGTCATCATCACTCGTTCATCTGATTACAGTTTATTGATTAATAATTTCTTTGTTCAGATAAAAATTAATTTAACTTTTCTCCCAAACCTGAAAACCTTTTCTCCACAGTCATGATTTATGTTTTTGTTTTTCTGCTTAACAGGGAAAAAAATAACTGAGGGTTTGTGAAAAAGGTTCTGATTGACTTCCTGTTGATCCGCAGACCAGAGTTCAGAACCAGAGTTCAGAACCAGAGTTCAGAACCAGAGTTCAGAACCAGAGTTCAGAGTCGAACGATCAGCTGCGACCGACACACAGAGAGACACGAACACACAGTTTATACAACGAGAGCGTCTGAGTGTTAAAAGACCAGAAACAAACTTCACTTCTTGTTCTTACAGTGTAAAATGTACAAGTACAGACAGACAGACAGACAGGCAGACAGACAGACAGACAGACAGTGTGAGCCACATCTGGCTGCAGGCGGCGGGAGAGAGACGGGGGACGCGGGACCAGATGGAGATCAGGTGATCCAGAATCAAACATCAGCTGTTTTCTACAACCTGAGTTTGAAACTTCTGAAACTAAGATCTGATCTGAGGTCAGGAGCAGCCAGACGGAAACAACGTGTTCGCTAATAATATTTAAAATAATTTTTACTAAAAGTTATTGTTCTTATCTACTGTCAGTCTACGGAGGCCTGACACTGACAAAACCAAATGAATACATAAATCAACGGCTCAATAAATCAGAAAACATAATTTAATGCTCAACAGGGACAAATTAATGTTTCTGTTTTAAACTGCTTCTGTTATTAATTTCACCTCAAATAAATTAATTCCTCTAAATAATTACTTTACCATCGTTTTATCCTTTAATTGAATAATTCATTAATGTAAAAAAAAAATCATTGAACATGTATTTATATATTATTTTGCTTAATGCAAAAGGAAAACACAGAACTAAATACACAATAAATATTAAAAAAAAAAAAAATGTAGGCACTAATTAATTTCTACAATATATATATATATATATATATATATATATATATATATATATATATATATATATATATATATATATATATGTGTGTTAGTTCCCCTATGTTTTACTTTCCCAATTAATCTTCCATTTTATATATCAATTTAATGATTTTACAAAATATTTTTGTTTGTATTTTTTATTAGCTGCATTTCTTTAACCAGTTAGCAAGATAACATTTAAATATACAAACAAAATAAATAAAACAAATGGGAAAGAAACTACATAATAATGATAATAATATTAATAATAATAATAATAATAATATTAATAATAATAAACTTTATAATCGCACACTTCATTCACAAAGTGCTTCACATAAAAACAGATGATTATAATTTGTATTATTAAACAAAGTCGAGAAAATTAAAATGTAATTGAATTGAAAACAGCAGGAGTCGAGAACTAGATTCAATCAGATGTTAATTAATAAAGAAGCAAATTAAAACAAATCAGTTTAAGTCACATTCTATAAATTAAAACCTACGTTTATTTTGGTATTATTATTATTATTATTATTAATATTGTCACTGCTGCATTAAATTAGTTATTGACTTCTTTACTGAGACAGTTATTGATGTGTTGTTTGCGCCAGCAGCAGTTCACTGGTTTTATCTCGTCATCGTCAGATAAAAAACGGCTGCGAGTCTCTGCTGAGTGTGCGACTCTGATGTGAAGCGTCTCCACATGTGATCAGAACAATCAGGAAGTGATAGAACATCTACAAAAATAAGACTCAGGTTGTACAAACAGAAAATTTCCTTTAATAACTTTTCTTGTCGTTTTCGCTCATTCAGAAATAAAATCCGACTGTTTCACCGTTAAAGCTTTTTACTGACATCAGCAACCAAGACAACCTGAACTCTGCCGTCGTTTCTCCACCAGATCAATCATCTTCATTTCATACTGAGATCAATCGTTTTGTTTTCAGTCACAGTATGAAGTAATAAAGTGATCTGATTTGAGGAAAGACGACAGCAGAGAGACCAGAAGTTGTTCAGCCGACAGCTGTGAGGCCGATTCCTTTTGGGAAAGAAGAAAAACAACAACTACAAATAAAACTTTCATCAACGAGATCACCAAATCAACTACGTTTCCCAGAAAGCACCATGACACCTCTTCACTGATTACACGAGGGCGAGAAAATCAACAGAAACAATGACGTTAATATTCGGGATGATTCGTCTTCAAATCATTTAAGTGCTGAAGCTGCTCGTCAGTAAAGGGCTTCTGTCCACTGAGGAGGAGAAAATCTAACTATGGATGACTTCTCTAAGGCACAGGATGAGAAAGCGGCGTCACTAAAGTTTCTGCGTCGTTACCCTGAAGCGACCGCGTCCGTCGGCACTGTTGTGTTCACGTAGGTTTCCGAGGCCTAATTCCACGTTTAGCATCAGGATGTCCGACTCAGAGGGATTATTTCTCACTCGCCCCCGAAAACGTGTTTTTCTGTACAAGGTGGCGAATATGAAGGAGCTTAAATATGATGTCATCATCTGTACAAATCAAAAGTTCCTTTAATTTAAATAAACCAGTGTGTGCAGGAAGAAGCATGAAACTAACACATGGATCACAGGAACACGCCCGGACGGTGGAGGTGTAACGCACATTCATCCCTCCTGAACTGCTCAAATCAAAACTGTATTTGTTTCAGTTTGGATCAAATATTCAGTAACTTCCACACCGGTGGTTCTGCTCAGCCGGTCCACAATAAAGACAAAAGTTCCATTCTTTCCTTTCAGGTCCGTTTAGTGCTCAAACTGAACGTCTGGAGATCCAGAAAGGTTTTAAATTACTATGATTATAAAATTACAAATGATGCAACATGTCAGGTGTGAAAGTAACCAGAACTGAAAGCTTCTCTGCGATTTAGCACAGCTAAAGGCTAACGTTAGCATCACCGCTTTAGTAAACAGAAATAAAAGGCGGAGCAGGAAGAGGCTGCTGTCAGATTAATGATCCTGTGCACTTTCTCTCTGATAAGAGAGTTTCTGATTTAATTAAAGGTAAACAGGTTTTATCAAAGTTAACATGTTTATTTTTCAGTAAGTTAAAAATGAAACTAAAAAGTGTTTTGGTTTCAACACTCGACTGGAAAAGTTCGACACAAGATCTGCTCGGTCGCAGTCGTCCAGAACGAAGTCTGTGGCTGCCGACATGGAAAACTGAAATTTAACATGAAAATAGATTTTTTAACTTTAGTGTAACCTAATCAGAAACATTTAAATACAAACTGGACTTTTGAAATCAAACTTTAAAGCTACTATATGTGACAATCAATTAACAATCACCTCAAATGTTCAACAGATTATAAAGAAACAACAATTTTCATGTCACGTCAGAAATGTTTCTCCAAACTCTCAGTCCAGCCTGCTAGCTGCACGGCTAACTGAGCTAGTTAGCTAACACAGTTACAGTTTGCAGCAGCTAGCTGTTTGTTTGAATGTGAACCTTTAATATTAAAAACACCCTGATTTATATTTCAGCCCTCGAACCTTCAGATTAAATGTTTTACATGTTGTAATTAAATCGCGGTCAGAAGACGTTCTGATAACAACAGGACCGACTGTTTGTGACATCAGTCCATTCTGGTGAAATTGAGCATGATAAAGAAACTTTAATATCCACAGATTATTATTTTTATTTGATTAAATGATTTGACTTTGATATTGGCAGCCACAGACTCCCGCAGTACAAAAGATTAAAGCTTTATATTCTCTAAATGTTTGAGTAAAGTTCTGACCGCCTCGGTTGTCTTTAAATGACGTCATGTAAACGTTTCAGTTCTTCATGTCTGCAGCGACGCCTCGTTAACTGTTAACTTTTGACAAATAAATGAAAGAAATCAGATATTTTGCTCCCCTGCGATGCTTTAAACCAACACGTTGTACCGTTACACCTCCACCATCGATAAAGGAATAGAAACAAGTTACCGCATCCGACCATGAAAAGCTGAACAGTGGTCAACACCTTCTACACGACAGATTAAAAAGACTCTACACGTCTCGACTCTTCAGAGGGTTTTTCTCAGAGGACGTCCGAATCAACGAGGAGCCGATTGGAGCCGGTTTCACCGAAGCTTCGGCTGCTGCGGCTCGGCCCTCCGACAGGGTCGGATCTCCCAGCAGCCATCTTCATCTTGTCCTCCCAGTTTAATCAGAGTCCAGTCGTCCCCCTCCGTCCCCCCCGAGGCCGGGAGCTTCCTCCAGTCCCAGACCAGAGTTTCTCCTCCCTCCTGAGGAGCTCACAGGAAAATCCCACAAGTCCTTGCAGTCTAAATGAGTCAGTGCCATCGGCTGTGAGATAATAAACCCATCACACTCGTCCTCCTCGTCCTCCTCCAAACCTCAGAGTCCTGCGGTCCGTCGGGGAGGTCATACCTCGTGGAAGCAGTCGGCGGGCGGGCTCTTCTCCACGCCCCTCCACCTCTCCACCATCTTGATGGCTTCAGACACCACACACACCGAGGAGGTGAGCGTGACCAGGAACAGCAGGTCTGCAGGAGGATCACAGACAGATCAGAACGTCAGCGACTGGAGAAGTTTCACAAAGTATCTTTCTGTCACAGGACCTACATGACTTTAACCTGTTGTACTGATGCTTTTGTTTAAATTAAATACTGAAGACGTTAATTAACTGATTAAAAGTTGTTTTGTTGTCTCAAAGCATCCGGACTCCTGACCTGGACTTTAAATCAGAAGCAGATCTTTGATTAATAATCTGACAGCCTCTGGTTTTATGCTTCTTCAGATATTAGAGGAGAATCGTACCAAAGAAGCTGAGGCTCTCCGTCTGGAAGACGTTCTGCAGAGGAGGGAAGTAGATGACGAGGAGCTGACCCATGATGGAGGCCAGGACGGCGTAGCAGAACGTCCTGTTGCTGCACAGACCCATCTCATGGACCATACGGGTCTGAGGAGCAGGTACACATCAGAACTTATCATTATCTCACTGCTTACATTCAGAGTTACAGTCGTTCATGTTAGAAGAGAATCAGGATCCAACAGACTGTTTAAACTAGAAAGACAAATATCACAGACACATTATGTTCATTATAGAATAATCTGACACCTATTTTAACAAAGAATCGATTAGTTTTGGTTCACAAAATGTCAAAAGACAGAAAGACTCTTCGTTTACTGTCAGAAATGATGAAGAAAAGCAGCTGGAGCCAGAAAATGTCTGAAGTTTATTCCTATAAATCGGCGTCGGCTGAAGGAAATGATTCAACAATAAAACAAGCTGAGTTAAGCTCTTTTCATTGAGCTCGGCTCTCTCAGGTGTTTCTGACGGTTACCTGTGAACGAGAGCTCAGAGCGTTGAACATGTCGAAGAAGACGAAGCAGGTGAAGGTCATGGTGGTGTCTCGAGGAGTGATCACGTTGTCCTGCAACTGGAAACACAAAGACAAAAACTGGTGATCATCTGCTGGACCGTCTCGAAGTCAGCCGACTGTAAACATGCTCGGTTCAGTCCGGCTCGGTTCTTTGAGGATCCGTGTGCTCACCTCTCTCCAGAAGACGAACAGCGTCCCGCAGACGATGATGAACGCCGACACCAGAACTTTGATGAGCAGACTGCGAGTGAGGATGCTGTCTCTGACGTTACGAGGAGGCTTCCTGATGACGTCACTGTCCACAGGCTCCACCCCCAAACTGACAACACAACAACACACTCCTGCTGATACACATCAACAACAACACACTCCTGATACACAACAACAACGACTCACTGCCCGTGTACCTCTGAGCAGGCGGTCCGTCCATGATGATGTTGATCCACAGGATCTGCATGGCGTTCAGCGGGTTGGGGAAGTTCATCAGCGTTGCCAGGGAGATGAGCGTCAGAGCTGCGATGCTCCTGTGGAGCCGTGACGACACCGTTAATAACTTATTCAGCGAAAAGGAAACTGTCAGGAGGAAACGAGCGTGTTTGACTCACGTGCTCAGCTGGAAGCGGACAAAGTTCTTAATGTTGTTGTAAATTCCTTTTCCCTCCTCGATGGCCGACCTGGAAGCAGAGAACAAACTCTTCAGTTCTGCAGTTTCAAAGTTTCCCGCAGGTCGAGTGTTTCCTGCTCGTCCACTCACATGATGGTCTGGAAGTCGTCGTCCACCAGGATCATGTCGGCTGCCTCCTTGCAGACGTCGGTGCCCGTCTGGCCCATCGCCACGCCGATGTCCGCGGCCTTCAGAGCCACGGCGTCGTTCACCCCGTCACCCGTCATGGCGACCACGGCGCCGATGTTCTGGAGGGACTGCAGAGAGAATCATTTAGTGGCAGCCATGTTGCTCACACTGTCTTTGGGACGGTGGCACCAACAGTAACAACACAAGGCAGCACTACGAGGTGAAGATGGTATCTGCTCGATGGGACTTTCAGGAAGATAAAATCTAAAGAAATGGATTAACTGTTAAGTGAAGAAGCTGCAACAACCTGAGGATGTTTCTGCAGACTTTCACACTACAGAACAAACGACCCACTCTCACTGAGTCTGATTCATAAAGACTGGAGCCTGAACATGTTTAAAATGACGCGTAAGTCGGTCAGAGCTGCAGGTCCAGAGCGCTTCTGATGGTCCAGAACACAATAAACTGATATTATATTGTTCCTCCGGCTCACCTTGACGATCTTCAGCTTGTGTCTGGGACTGGCTCGATAAAACACGGCTATCTGTGGAGACAGAAGAGACGACGGTCACGACTTTAATCCAGACAGAAAGTAAAAACAGTCTGACTCAACGGTCAATGACAGCGATTAAAGCTTCATCATTAATAAATAAGAGTGTGTGTGTGTGTGTGTGTGTGTGTGTGTGTGTCTCACCCTGGAGACGATGTTTGACAGCTGCTGCAGGTCGAGGCGATCCACCTCGTCTCCGGACAAACACTGGCAGCCTTTAGAGTACAGACCCAGACGACTGGCTGCAGACACACAAACATTTTCACATCTGTAAAATACTTCACGTTTATTTTAATGTCAACAAATCAAACTGCAAAAATTTCTGTCTCCGTCTGGAATCAAACAATCTCAAAGTTTGGAGAGTTTTGAGTTTCTCTTTAAAATGGAACTTTTCCATTTGTAGTTTCATTTTTTGATGTTTTTTTTTATTTCCATCTTCATAATTTAATTTCTCAGCTTACATTTACAAATTCTGCATCTTAAATGAACCTTTTACATTTGTCAGTTTACATTCTCACTTTGTTTTTTCAGTAAAATAAAAGCCCGATCATCTTTTTAACTTTATCTATTTTTTAGTTTCCGGATTTTTTAATTTGAATTATGACCAAAAATATGAAAAATCTAAATACAGTTGAAAAGACTCAAATTAAGACTTTCTGAATCAAATACAACATCCAACATCCGTCTGACAGTTAACAGGACGAGACAGTTTAAACTGAGCTTGTATTTGATCTTTTCTCCTCCTGCAGTTGATGAAACATGAACAACAACACGTCTGATGTCTGAGTGATGTTTGAGTTTTAACCTATAGACACGGCCGTCTCCTGCGAGTCTCCAGTGATCATCTTGATGGCGACCCCGGAGCTGATGAGCGTCCCCACGGCCTCTTTGACCCCGGACCTGGGCGGGTCGATGATGCCCACCAGACCCAGGAAGGTCAAGTTCCCCATCTCAGCACCGGACGCAAACGCCAGAACTACAGAGAGAGACAGACGGACGTGTGTTCAGTGTTCATGAGCCGACAGAAGCACGTTGATCTTCTCTCCTGTGTTCAGACAGTTTACCTCTGAGTCCGGCGCTGCCCATGTAGCTGATCTGCTGCTGGTACAGCTCCCTCTGCTGGTGGTTGAGCGACAGTGTGCTTCCTCGGCTGTTGTAGGAGCTGCAGAGTCGGATCACCTGCTCGTACGCTCCCTTCATGAAGTAAACTCCAGGTTTGTCCTGATGATGTGAAGAACAGAGCAGAGGACGAAGTGAGACGATACAAATCTTATCTTTAAACACATTATTACATCCAGCAGCAGTGAAATGAGGGAAACAAAGGAACGTTGTCAGAGACGAGAAGGAAATAATTCAGTATTAAACCGTCTCTGATTCATTCCTTCTCTCAGGTGAACTCTTGTTGCCTCTTATTCTGATTTATTCCTGCCACTCTCCCTTCAACAATTATTCATTATTCTGTTTATAACGCTGTGAGAGTTTATATGTCTGGTACAGACTGTTATATAACAGAGATGTCACGATTTCATTTTCAGCCTTGATTTGATTTACAGAGTTTCAGCACAGACAGCTCAACTATCATCAGACTCACTTTAAAGCTCTGACAGCTGATCTTTACATCATCAATACTGCATTTGAATTAGATCTGAGTGTCTGAATCGATCGCTTATTTCAACTGATTTGAATTCATGACACCCGAGAGCTGACGTTAAAATGAAAATCTTCACAATAAAGACAAACAAAACAAGAACGGACCTGATTCATAATCATTTCATAAGGAACAGCTGCGGCTTCATTCAGTTGCAAATATGTTAAATAATTGGATACCCACAAGAATCCCCCAAAAATAAATAAATAAATAAACGTTCCTTCATTTCTTTATCTACTCCTCAAATGTTTCCAAGTGTCACATGAAGCTCTGCAGCTTTAAGCTTAATTAGAAAGTAACAATTATGTTTAATCTGAGATTTATATTGTTCGTTTTAAAAAGCTACAAATATTGGAACGTTTCTTCAGTCAGCGGTTGGAAGGTGAAGTGATCTCTGTGGGCTCCTCTCAGTCCATTCGTCCACTAATTGGTTTCAAGTTTTATGTTTTATGGTTGTTATCGGAGCTATTAGTAACGAGTCTTTACTGGAAACATCTCCGACTTCTCATCATTAATGTAAAAATATTCTGCGGTTTTTAAAAACCAGGAGGCTTCATAACATCTCGATTAATTCATCAGTGAATGGATCAAACTACTGGATCAATTCAGCAAATGTTTCTCAGTTAAATCAATTCATAAATCTGTCGTGAGACTTCTGATCCCCCACTTCGTTTTCCTGCAAAGAGAGTTACGACTCAGATCGATCCTGACACAGAAAGAACGTTTCAAAGTATTTAAACATCAGTGTTCACGGTCTCTCTGAGTCTGGTGATTATCTAAGAACCTGAAACATCAGCGTCTGTTCGTTAGTGATCACAGGTGGAGAACATGCCGACCTGCAGCGTTCGGTGAACACATCGAACAGCCATCCACTTCTGCTCCGAGGTGAACGGATGCTCCTCCAGGCGGACGTACTCCTGCTGGAGGCTCTCCAACCCCATCTGGAAGACACACAAGAGCACATCTGGATCAGAATCACATCTGGATCAGAATCACATCTGGATCAGAATCACATCTGGATCAGACACACATCTGGATCAGAATCACATCTGGATCAGACACATCTGGATCAGAATCACATCTGGATCAGAATCACATCTGGATCAGAATCACATCTGGATCAGAATCACATCTGGATCAGAATCAGCAGAGTTTCTTCATCTGATCATCAGTGCAGCTCGTCCACAGCTGAATGCTAACATCAGCATGCTAACAGTTTCGTCAGCACACGTTCCGTTCTGCACGTGCATCGATGATCCTGTCAGTCAAAGAAGGTCAACACAGACGAGCCTGTTCAATCTAACTAATTACCTGATTGATCATCTTACAGCTGCGACTCACTTCCTGTTGTGTCGTCTTGGAGGCGTGTCCTCTTAAACTAAGCTCACTGATGATTCTGAATTAAGTTCTTAAACTCTAAATATTATGTTCGTATTAAAACACTGAATATCAAATAACTAGAAGCTCCCTCGAGCATGTGCGCAGTGTGTCGTGATATATACGGGACATTATGCAGGTAAACAACATGACATATTTTCTTTCTTTCTTTCAGAAATGTGATCATGGGCTGATCGATCGGTTCATCCTGCAGCTTGAAGCCGAACACTGCTGAGGAAACAACAGCACTTTCTTCTGCACAGTGTAATTTCTCAGTGACTCAGTGCTGACTGCTCCTCTGAGGACGGCTCACTGAGCGCCCGACAATCACTTCACATGAAAGAAAAAACTGTTTGAGATGTTAAAATATGAAAATGTGATGTGCAGAAGAGATTGTTCGTCCCCTGAGTGCACTGATCCATCCACAGCAATCAAAACCTAAAATATGAAATTAAAAATTAATGCTCAGCGTTCTTTAATGTGTGCTGAGCTCATTTATTCATGATCGTACATAAAGCCGTCTGACTCATCTCCCCAGTTACACCAGTAAAGGGCAGGCGGAGGACGGGCGCTCTGCCTCGGGCGCTGACAAACCAGCAGAAGAAGAAGATGATGTCTGTTCCAGTCTTCTTCATCCTTCAGACGCAGATTAATCTTCAGAATGAGATGATGCAACATGGTGGACACTGTTCTCTTTGACCCGCTAACAAGATTTCCACAAGGAAGTGTGAGTGTGTGTGTGTGTGTGTGTGTGTGTGTGACCGCCCTGGTGTGAAGTCTTAAAAAGCGGAGTAACTTTTCTTTCTGTAGCTAAACTACTTTCTTTGTTGACTCCAGACTGTTTCTGTTCAGATGAAACTGGTTTGGATGTTTGTTTGATGAAGACTTGACGAGTTCTTATTTACTGAAAGCACAAACATTTAAATACTTCCATCATACGGATAAATTTGACGAGGAAAACGAACCGAACTAGTTGAAAGCTCTGCAACAAATAAGTGGATCCAGAATCAAAAACAAAACGCGCTCAGTGTGCAAACTGAGCTTCATTCTTCAACATAATGATGAAGTACTTTCAGAAAAATCTGAATGTTTCCCTTAACATCCAATCTGACCACAACACTCTGACAGAAGACATCAAAGAGCTTCACGGTCACACCTGCTGCAGGAAACGCTGCCGAGTCTGAACTGAAATCAGCTCGATTGAAATGTGTTTGGTTGGAATAACCTCTGGGTAGAAATGTGGTACATAGAAGTGCATCTACACAAACGTGATGTAGACGCTTCAAACTGCACAAGATCGATTTCACGCACTGTTGCGTTCTGACTGTCACCTGAAAAACAGTAAAGCAACGTAAGTCTGAGCTGCAGCCTGCAGCGCTCTGCTTCTCTGTCACATCACTCCCAGACTCCATGTTTGTTTCCTCCTGCTGCCATGGAAACGTTCCTTTGAGGACTGATGTTTGTTACCTGCACCTGTGTGTGAGTGCACATTAAGTATATTGTGTGGACAGGTGTCGTCATTAACACCTGTGTTTCTGGCTCAGTGCTGTGCAGCCGGCGTGTCTGACGGCCTGTTTCTGTTTCTTCCTGTCGGTTCGGTTGAATCCTGTTACTACCAAAACATCAGTGAGTGTCAGCTGACTGGAGGGAGTTCAGTCAAACGTTCTCAGCAACACTTTTAGACGCACAAACAGGAAACTTGCTGCTTAAAAACACTAAATCAAGGTTGTGTGAGTTTGTTATAATTGTTTATAGCAACATTACAAACCTGTGATGTCATCTGCAAACCTTTACTTCTCCTGTTACTTTATTAAAATGATTTTAATTATGTATTTATTAGCAGTTTCTGGATCTTAAGTGAGAACAACGTCTCAATAAAGTTGATAAATTCTCTCTCTGACCTTAAACAATAAAATGAAGATTAAAGTTTTCTGGATGATTTGAACAGAATTGTTTCTTTGTCTTTATGGTCATTTAATTATTATATTTATAATAATGTAGAAACCTGGTTTGTGCATCACAGGGTCGATGTTACATAAGCTGAACAACTCAGGAAGTTAAAGTTTTGTTTGTGTTTTTACCTTCATGGCGAGGGCGATGAGCGCTCCCTCCGTCGGTCGTCCCAGCAGAGCGTGATTCCTGATGACCGAGTCGTTACACACACAGCCAACCTAACACACACACACACACACACACACACACAGTTAATCAATACATCTGTTCAGTGTGACAGAACACAGAATACGGTCGTGTGGTGGATTCTAACAGGTGTTTGTTCACTCACCTCCACCACTTTACTGACTGACGGGCAGGAGAAGCCGTGGACGACCTCTCCGTCCAGCAGAACCTCTCCTGCTCCGTTGTAGCCGACGCCCGTCACCTGCAACACGACACACAGGTAAAATACTCCGATAAGAACAAGTGAGCAGGTCGGTAAACGTCTGTTCTGATGAATCTGTCTGCTAGTAACAAAATCATCTGAACCACTGCAGATTTAAAAGCTGGTTTGTGTTCGTCTTCACATGAAAGACAGAACCAGACTTCAGGTGTTGGAACACCAGGTGACAGGTGTGTTTGATGCACATCAGTGTTTGATTCATCACACAGTCTCTGTGTTGTCGGTCATGTGAAACACTGACTTTGTCTGATATTACAGGTCACATTATTGTGTCATCTAGGAATCATCCAATTAAAACCAGCACGTCTCCGGGTCCTCAGTCACCTGACCCATTTCTCCAGTATGGCAGCTGGGCTGAAGGAAGTGGGTCGGTCCGGTCCCTGCGGGCTGCAGGAAACTGAAGGTGGAGACGCCACAGTGCAGTGGCAGTCTCTTTACTCAGTGTCTCCATAACGAGCCAAGGCTATTAATGTTAGTCATTACTCACATCTGGCAAAGAAGGATCAAATATATTCCTCAACTTTTGGTACTTTTCTGTAAATCTGAGCATGTGTATGAAAGATGAAACACTTTCAGGTTCAGTGATGAACAGATTAAAGTCACAATGACACCGAGTGTTTCTGTTCTCACAGCACGTTGGTGGTGAGTTCAGTGGC
>NC_044203.1:37103222-37108222 GCF_900880675.1 Sparus aurata | reverse complement strand
ACAGGAGACGGGTCGTTGAGCTCAAACGTTTTCATGAGTGGACGTGATAATTACACGGATCACTGACTGACTGAGGTCTGAACCAGGAGCCGGAGAAACGACACATCAACCAGCAGAGACTCAAAATTTCAATCTCAACTTTGTCACCAAAAAGAACTCGTGGTGAGATCAACAGATCTGCTTAAGTGTTCTGCTTGAAATACAGAACTGCAAAGTTAAATAAAAATAAAACATGAAAAATATATTTTGCTATTTGGGTAAACAGTAAAATGATAAAGCTTATTGTCATTTATTTTTAAATGTACGTCCAGATGACCTGCAGGAGAACGTACCTCTTCTGCTTGCATCATCTTGAAGACCTCCCCGAACTCTGAGTTCTCTCCGGTTCCGATGACGATGCCCTGAGGAACGCCACGCAGACACATCACATCATGTAGAAGCACAGCAACATGTTTCTGTCTCCTGATATTCATCTCATTCTGTTTATTGGTTAATTCTGCGTCTCCAGGACCAACGTTAGATTGAATTTGTGTCTTTTTTTAGTTGAATATTTGTGTGCGTTTATAAAAGAATAAAACCAAACCGAGCATAATAAACAGGACACTTTAAGACCTCTCAACTCTAACTCCTAACATTAACGTCTGGTTTCCAACATGCACAATTTGACCTCCTGTCAGTATTAAAAGAAAAAGGAATACAAATCAGATTTGTATCTTTCAGAGAGTCAGTCAGAAGATAATTCAAACCCTTTGTCACACTACCTGGATTTACCACAAACTGAAAATATAAAACAAAGAAACAGATTTAATCTAATAATACTCCGGCTGGTACCTTGGCTTTGCCGCAGCGCACCAGCGTCCCCATGAAGGCGATGTTGCTGCGGGAGGCCATGTCCCCGTTGGTGGAGGGGAGCTGGTGGTAGGTGTACTTGGAGCAGGGGGTGGTCTCCCCCGTCAGACTGGACTCATCCACAGACAAGTCGGTGGACTGAGAGGGTGGAGGAGACACTCAGGTCAATACACACAGAAGAAGGACTTCACTGAGTCTTTACGGTCAGACGTGTCCTCCTGCTTTGTTTCTGATTAGTTTTTTGGAGTAATTTTTTAACAGTTTTGCACTCTGAGCTGTGTACCGACCAAAAGCCTCCTCGAGCCGGTCCAGACCAGGTATTAACACGTGATCAGATCTCACTTCCTGATCTATATTAAAATACAAACATCCACCAGTTCTTACTCAAAGACAGAAAGAAGTTCATGTAGAACATTTTCTGAATTTACTAGAAGGAGACGATGATTTTTAGAATTTGTCTTACAAAGTTTTTCTCCTCATGAAACAACTCTTAAAATCACTACGTTTGTTAAGGGAGTCTGGTGATGCTGTGGTGACTGGTTGGATCAGCTGGTTATCTATTACAAGTAGTTTTATTTCAGGAACTTTCTCATATCAGCTCCTCTGTGGACAGTTGCAGGAGGTGGAAGCAGGAAACTGTGGCTGTGCTGAGCAGCCTTCAGGTGACAGAACGCGAGTCAACACTGTGTTCCTGGAAACATGTAAATTCATGCTCAATAGATCTGCACTTGATGAATAAAAGAAACCCAGTGTGGAAAAACCATCACAGCAACGGCCTCGGGCTGATGTTAAAAACACCGGTGTGTGTGTGTGTGTGTGTGTGTGTGTGTGTGTGTGTTACCGTGTACCTCAAAGAGCCGGAGGTCTGCCGGGACTCTCTCTCCCACCGACAGACAGACGGTGTCTCCAGGAACCAGCTCTCTGGCCAGCAGGTGCTCCAGGTTCCCTTCTCTGACACTGAGAGACACACAGGGAATTTTCAGACGTTATTTTTCTGTTCACTCATATTTTACAAAGTTTCACGCTAAAACAAAACCCAAGAAACAGGCGAGAAACGTTCCAAACACACGAGCAGCAGAACGAGAGGCGATTAAAGGTTTATTTGTTGTAACTGAGCTCTGTATTTATTGATGTTTTGATATTAATGATGAGAGGAAGGTCGTCAGAACACCTTTGAAACTGGTTACAGAAAGAGAAGACGTGAAGAAAAACAAACAAGGCTGATCTGCTGCTGATCGTTCAAACACGAGATCGTCTCAGCTTACAGGCCTGCTGCTACAGAGAGAGTGTGTGTGTGTGTGTGTGTGTGTGTGTGTGAGTGTGTGTGAGTGTGTGTGTGTGTGTGTGTGTGCTCTGCCAGGTGAAAGGACAGCTGTTCCTCCTGTCAGCTGTTATTTGAAGTGTAAATCGAGGAGTTAGTTTGAAGAACAACATCAACACTCAGACGGATGTGAGAGAACACACCTCAACCTCAAGTGTCATTTTACTTTGTTGTACTTAACTTATTACTTATTTTTGATTAAAGTATATTTTGTAGTTTGTAGCATTTAAAGAATATCCAAGAAATAACATCACAATAAGCAACAATACCAGTGTAAGCACTGTTTTTCTATCGGATGAAACTGTCAAAACGTCTTTGTACACATAAAACTAAATTAATTATATCGTTTGAATACGCTGAAGAGTGTTAGGAAACATTTTGTGCATGTTTCTACATTTAGAAATTTTGTTTAAAATGTTGTGTTTTTTATTCAGTAAAATCCTGAAAAAAGATGTTGATAACTTTTTAATTTGTGACAGGATTTCAGTACTTTTATCTTTAATTATTACTTAGGGACTTTCGTGACCTTTCAGCTGAGGTTGGACAGATTTCTGGGATGTGAAGAATTTTAAGATATTCCCAAGAAATTCCAGCATAACAAGCAAAGATATCGATGTCGGATCTGGTGGAGCGTTTGTATTCAGAGCTCACAGGGACAGAAATCAAGATCACAGGAGAATGTTTGCACGTCACGCAGGAGCTCCTAGGTTGGTTTTTTTTGTTGTGCTTTGCAACCATGTTGGCAGACGGTGAAGATGTTATCAGTCTACTTGTCTGTTTGTATGAGAGCAACGTGAGTTAATCTGGTCATTTTTATCTGTGAAACAAAACAAACATTTTCCAAAGATCTGCTGCTTTTTTCTTTTTCTTCTAAAACGTGTATTATATGTTTTTAGGAACTGAAGCTCAATCAGATTAACTTGCTGCAACCACAGAAGAAGAAGAAGAGGATGAGGAGGAGGATGATGATGATGGACTCAGCGCTCACCAGTGACATTCTGGAGGAACCAGCTTCCCGAGTTCTTCTAAAGACTTCTCAGAGCGGTACTCCTACACACAACGACCAGCAACAACTCAGAGTTAGACGGACAAATAAAACAGCTGGAGCCATGAAGAATTCATGAATGTTCACATGGAAAGATATCACACACACACACACACACACACACACACACACACACACACACACACATATTTGTCATCGTCGACTCACCTGCACAAAAGCAACTGTCACGACTATAATAATGGCCTGAGAAGAAAACAAAGACAGACAGAGAAGCAGCTGTTAATCCTTCAACACCAGCATCAGAACCAACAACACACCTGATCGGACTGAATCTTCTGCCACTGGACTGATGCTGAGCAACTGATGCTGAGCAGCTGATGCTGAGCAGCTGATGCTGAGCGACTGATGCTGAGCAGCTGATGCTGAGCAGCACCTGGTTTGAGGTGTGAGAGCCGACAGACTCAACTGCTGCTATATATCTCTCTATATATATCTATATATATAAAATATATATATATATATTAATATTATCACTTTTCTCATATTTTCATTTCATAAATGAAATATTAAGAATTTGATCAGAAAATACTTCGACTTTCTTATTCCACTGGGACCATCTTCTTCTGACTCCTCACATCTGTCAGTACAGATCTGTTTTTACTGACCTTAAAAGGCCTTTTTGTGTAATCAACACATTAAATCCACATGAAATCTACTTTGAATCACTAAAACATAAACACTTTCAGGACAGTGATGTTCTTTCAGCACTGAATGTGAAAGAAGCAACACGGAGAAACCTGGACAATAAAAGTCAGAACTGAATCTCAGAGTGACGTGATCCCCAGACTGCACCAGGTGTTTCATTAAACAGAGGAAATGGTTTAAATGACTCTTAAACAAAATGCTGATAGTTGTTATTGTATGGCTGGTGCTTTTATTTTGAAAGGACTGATTCCAGCAGTAGGCCATCAGTCAGCGATGCTGCACAGGAAGAAGTCTTACAAAGTGTAATTCAGCTTATATATTCTATCTAATCTATTTATCTTATTAAACCAGCCAACACGGTAACTGTAGGGTTTCCCTTTGTTCTTCCTTCACACTGTCAGTGTTATGATGCAACGACGCTCCCCGGGTCATATTCTAACATCCAGCAGGCTGCAGCAGATCATTTCCTGCCTGGATCTTCATCTGCTCCATCGTGATGCTGCCTGCTTCTGAACAACAACCTCTCAGAGGGAGAACACAGAAGCGATGAACGCCCGGAGTGTGCGGCTGTAGAGTGAGGTGTTACGTACCACGGTGATGCTGATGGCGTCATCGAACTGGTGCATGAGAACGCTGATGACGGCCGACGCCAACAGCAGCAGGATGAGAGGATCTTTGAACTACAGAGACACAGAGAGGTGAGACGTCAGTGAACTGGGTTAGAGGCAACGACACCACAGCGACTGTCAGTGAATGGCCTAGATCCTGACGACTGTGTGTGTGTGTGTGTGTGTGTGTGTACTGTTGTTCACATGATCCTGTTTCAATCAATCTCAACTAAAACTATGAGAGTAAGTCATCCTCTACGCGGCAGGAGGACAGACTTTAATCTTCCCCCCCAGTCACACAGAACATGCATGATGAGGACGTCACTTCACGTGACAGGTGATGGAAAAATGGGAGGTGGCGCCAGAAGGATTGCCCCAAAATGGCCGTAGGACAAACAGAACACTTAGAAGTGACTGTAACAGGAAGTGAGACTTTATGTAGCAGGAGGAGCTGAAAAACACAGATACTGAGAGAAACAGTCGTAGCAGAGTATTTTGTAGTTGTGAGGAT
>NC_044203.1:37033893-37103122 GCF_900880675.1 Sparus aurata | reverse complement strand
ACAGAACAAAATCATAAAGAAATAAACAACACGTCAAAGTTAGTTTTAGAGAAAGTAAAGACATAAATTCAGAGCGTCTCGAGTGGATTTCATGCTGTAATTTATAAATGGTTTAATGTTTCTTTTCCTGTTTTGTTGACTTTGTACCGAGAGCCTCTGAACTCACCACCAACGTGCTGTGAGAACAGAAACACTCGGTGTCATTGTGACTTTAATCTGTTCATCACTGAACCTGACAGTGTTTCATCTTTCATACACATGCTCAGATTTACAGAAAAGTACCAAAAGTTGAGGAATATATTTGATCCTTCTTTGCCAGATGTGAGTAATGACTAACATTAATAGCCTTGGCTCGTTATGGAGACACTGAGTAAAGAGACTGCCACTGCACTGTGGCGTCTCCACCTTCAGTTTCCTGCAGCCCGCAGGGACCGGACTGACCCACTTCCTTCAGCCCAGCTGCCATACTGGAGAAATGGGTCAGGTGACTGAGGACCCGGAGACGTGCTGGTTTTAATTGGATGATTCCTAGATGACACAATAATGTGACCTGTAATATCAGACAAAGTCAGTGTTTCACATGACCGACAACACAGAGACTGTGTGATGAATCAAACACTGATGTGCATCAAACACACCTGTCACCTGGTGTTCCAACACCTGAAGTCTGGTTCTGTCTTTCATGTGAAGACGAACACAAACCAGCTTTTAAATCTGCAGTGGTTCAGATGATTTTGTTACTAGCAGACAGATTCATCAGAACAGACGTTTACCGACCTGCTCACTTGTTCTTATCGGAGTATTTTACCTGTGTGTCGTGTTGCAGGTGACGGGCGTCGGCTACAACGGAGCAGGAGAGGTTCTGCTGGACGGAGAGGTCGTCCACGGCTTCTCCTGCCCGTCAGTCAGTAAAGTGGTGGAGGTGAGTGAACAAACACCTGCAACTACTGATGTTTAAATTCCTCACAGGGTCAGAATCCACCACACGGCTGTATTCTGTGTTCTGTCACACTGAACAGATGTATTGATTAACTGTGTGTGTGTGTGTGTGTGTGTGTGTGTTAGGTTGGCTGTGTGTGAACGACTTCGGTCATCAGGAATCATGCTCTGCTGGGACGACCGACGGAGGGAGCGCTCATCGCCCTCGCCATGAAGGTAAAAACACAAACAAGACTTTAACTTCCTGAGTTTCAGCTTATGTAACATCGACCCTGTGATGCACAAACCAGGTTTCTACATTATAAATATAATAATTAAATGACCATAAAGACAAACAAACAATTCTGTTCAAATCATCCAGAAAACTTTAATCTTCATTTTATTGTTTAAGGTCAGAGAGAGAATTTATCAACTTTATTGAGACGTTGTTCTCACTTTAGATCCAGAAGCTGCTAATAAATACATAATAAAATTCATTTTAATAAAGTAACAGGAGAAGTAAAGGTTTGCAGATGACATCACAGGTTTGTAATGCTGCTATAAACAATTATAACAAACTCACACAGCCTTGATCTAGTTTTTTTTAAGCAGCAAGTTTCCTGTTTGTGCGTCTAAAAGCGTTGCTGAGAACGTTTGACTGAACTCCCTCCAGTCAGCTGACACTCACTGATGTTTTGGTAGTAACAGGATTCAACCTAACCGACAGGAAGAAACAGAAACAGGCCGTCAGACACGCCGGCTGCACAGCACTGAGCCAGAAACACAGGTGTTAATGACGACACCTGTCCACACAATATACTAAATGTGCACTCACACACAGGTGCAGGTAACAAACATCAGTCCTCAAAGGAACGTTTCCATGGCAGCAGGAGGAAACAAACATGGAGTCTGGGAGTGAAGTGACAGAGAAGCAGAGCGCTGCAGCTCAGACTTACGTTGCTTTACTGTTTTTCAGGTGACAGTCAGAACGCAACAGTGCGTGAAATCGATCTTGTGCAGTTTGAAGCGTCTACATCACGTTTGTGTAGATGCACTTCCAGGTACCACATTTCTACCCAGAGGTTATTCCAACAAAACACATTTCAATCGAGCTGATTTCAGTTCAGACTCGGCAGCGTTTCCTGCAGCAGGTGTGACCGTGAAGCTCTTTGATGTCTTCTGTCAGAGTGTTGTGGTCAGATTGGATGTTAAGGGAAATATTCAGATTTTTCTGAAAGTACTTCATCATTATGTTGAAGAATGAAGCTCAGTTTGCACACTGAGCGTGTTTTGTTTTTGATTCTGGATCCACTTATTTGTTGCAGAGCTTTCAACTAGTTCGGTTCGTTTTCCTCGTCAAATTTAGTCGTATGATGGAAGTATTTAAATGTTTGTGCCTTCAGTAAATAAGAACTCGTCAAGTCTTCATCAAACAAACATCCAAACCAGTTTCATCTGAACAGAAACAGTCTGGAGTCAACAAAGAAAGTAGTTTAGCTACAGAAAGAAAAGTTACTCCGCTTTTTAAGACTTCACACCAGGGCGGTCACACACACACACACACACACACACTCACACTTCCTTGTGGAAATCTTGTTAGCGGGTCAAAGAGAACAGTGTCCACCATGTTGCATCATCTCATTCTGAAGATTAATCTGCGTCTGAAGGATGAAGAAGACTGGAACAGACATCATCTTCTTCTTCTGCTGGTTTGTCAGCGCCCGAGGCAGAGCGCCCGTCCTCCACCTGCCCTTTACTGGTGTAACTGGGGAGATGAGTCAGACGGCTTTATGTACGATCATGAATAAATGAGCTCAGCACACATTAAAGAACGCTGAGCATTAATTTTTAATTTCATATTTTAGGTTTTGATTGCTGTGGATGGATCAGTGCACTCAGGGGACGAACAATCTCTTCTGCACATCACATTTTCATATTTTAACATCTCAAACAGTTTTTTCTTTCATGTGAAGTGATTGTCGGGCGCTCAGTGAGCCGTCCTCAGAGGAGCAGTCAGCACTGAGTCACTGAGAAATTACACTGTGCAGAAGAAAGTGCTGTTGTTTCCTCAGCAGTGTTCGGCTTCAAGCTGCAGGATGAACCGATCGATCAGCCCATGATCACATTTCTGAAAGAAAGAAAGAAAATATGTCATGTTGTTTACCTGCATAATGTCCCGTATATATCACGACACACTGAGTACATGCTCGAGGGAGCTTCTAGTTATTTGATATTCAGTGTTTTAATACGAACATAATATTTAGAGTTTAAGAACTTAATTCAGAATCATCAGTGAGCTTAGTTTAAGAGGACACGCCTCCAAGACGACACAACAGGAAGTGAGTCGCAGCTGTAAGATGATCAATCAGGTAATTAGTTATATTGAACAGGCTCGTCTGTGTTGACCTTCTTTGACTGACAGGATCATCGATGCACGTGCAGAACGGAACGTGTGCTGACGAAACTGTTAGCATGCTGATGTTAGCATTCAGCTGTGGACGAGCTGCACTGATGATCAGATGAAGAAACTCTGGTGCTTCTGATCCAGATGTGATTCTGATCCAGATGTGATTCTGATCCAGATGTGATTCTGATCCAGATGTGCTCTTGTGTGTCTTCCAGATGGGGTTGGAGAGCCTCCAGCAGGAGTACGTCCGCCTGGAGGAGCATCCGTTCACCTCGGAGCAGAAGTGGATGGCTGTTCGATGTGTTCACCGAACGCTGCAGGTCGGCATGTTCTCCACCTGTGATCACTAACGAACAGACACTGATGTTTCAGGTTCTTAGATAATCACCAGACTCAGAGAGACCGTGAACACTGATGTTTAAATACTTTGAAACGTTCTTTCTGTGTCAGGATCGATCTGAGTCGTAACTCTCTTTGCAGGAAAACGAAGTGGGGGATCAGAAGTCTCACGACAGATTTATGAATTGATTTAACTGAGAAACATTTGCTGAATTGATCCAGTAGTTTGATCCATTCACTGATGAATTAATCGAGATGTTATGAAGCCTCCTGGTTTTTAAAAACCGCAGAATATTTTTACATTAATGATGAGAAGTCGGAGATGTTTCCAGTAAAGACTCGTTACTAATAGCTCCGATAACAACCATAAAACATAAAACTTGAAACCAATTAGTTGACTAATGGACTGAGAGGAGCCCACAGAGATCACTTCACCTTCCAACCGCTGACTGAAGAAACGTTCCAATATTTGTAGCTTTTTAAAACGAACAATATAAATCTCAGATTAAACATAATTGTTACTTTCTAATTAAGCTTAAAGCTGCAGAGCTTCATGTGACACTTGGAAACATTTGAGGAGTAGATAAAGAAATGAAGGAACGTTTATTTATTTATTTATTTATTTTTGGGGGATTCTTGTGGGTATCCAACTATTTAACATATTTGCAACTGAATGAAGCCGCAGCTGTTCCTTATGAAATGATAATGAATCAGGTCCGTTCTTGTTTTGTTTGTCTTTATTGTGAAGATTTTCATTTTAACGTCAGCTCTCGGGTGTCATGAATTCAAATCAGTTGAAATGAGCGATCGATTCAGACACTCAGATCTAATTCAAATGCAGTATTGATGATGTAAAGATCAGCTGTCAGAGCTTTAAAGTGAGTCTGATGATAGTTGAGCTGTCTGTGCTGAAACTCTGTAAATCAAATCAAGGTTGAAATGAAATCGTGACATCTCTGTTATATAACAGTCTGTACCAGACATATAAACTCTCACAGCGTTATAAACAGAATAATGAATAATTGTTGAAGGGAGAGTGGCAGGAATAAATCAGAATAAGAGGCAACAAGAGTTCACCTGAGAGAAGGAATGAATCAGAGACGGTTTAATACTGAATTATTTCCTTCTCGTCTCTGACAACGTTCCTTTGTTTCCCTCATTTCACTGCCGCTGGATGTAATAATGTGTTTAAAGATAAGATTTGTATCGTCTCACTTCGTCCTCTGCTCTGTTCTTCACATCATCAGGACAAACCTGGAGTTTACTTCATGAAGGGAGCGTACGAGCAGGTGATCCGACTCTGCAGCTCCTACAACAGCAGAGGAAGCACACTGTCGCTCAACCACCAACAGAGGGAGCTGTACCAGCAGCAGATCAGCTACATGGGCAGCGCCGGACTCAGAGGTAAACAGTCTGAACACAGGAGAGAAGATCAACGTGCTTCTGTCGGCTCATGAACACTGAACACACGTCCGTCTGTCTCTCTCTGTAGTTCTGGCGTTTGCGTCCGGTGCTGAGATGGGGAACTTGACCTTCCTGGGTCTGGTGGGCATCATCGACCCGCCCAGGTCCGGGGTCAAAGAGGCCGTGGGGACGCTCATCAGCTCCGGGGTCGCCATCAAGATGATCACTGGAGACTCGCAGGAGACGGCCGTGTCTATAGGTTAAAACTCAAACATCACTCAGACATCAGACGTGTTGTTGTTCATGTTTCATCAACTGCAGGAGGAGAAAAGATCAAATACAAGCTCAGTTTAAACTATCTCGTCCTGTTAACTGTCAGACGGATGTTGGATGTTGTATTTGATTCAGAAAGTCTTAATTTGAGTCTTTTTAACTGTATTTAGATTTTTCATATTTTTGGTCATAATTCAAATTAAAAAAGTTAAAAAGATGATCGGGCTTTTATTTTACTGAAAAAACAAAGTGAGAATGTAAACTGACAAATGTAAAAGGTTCATTTAAGATGCAGAATTTGTAAATGTAAGCTGAGAAATTAAATTATGAAGATGGAAATTAAAAAAAACATCAAAAAATTAAACTACAAATGGAAAAGTTCCATTTTAAAGAGAAACTCAAAACTCTCCAACCTTTGAGATTGTTTGATTCCAGACGGAGACAGAAAAGAACATGTTTGCAGTTTGATTTGTTGACATTAAAACAAACGTGAAGTATTTTACAGATGTGAAAATGTTTGTGTGTCTGCAGCCAGTCGTCTGGGTCTGTACTCTAAAGGCTGCCAGTGTTTGTCCGGAGACGAGGTGGATCGCCTCGACCTGCAGCAGCTGTCAAACATCGTCTCCAGGGTGAGACACACACACACACACACACACACACACACACACACACACACACACTCTTATTTATTAATTATGAAGCTTTAATCGCTGTCATTGACCGTTGAGTCAGACTGTTTTTACTTTCTGTCTGGATTAAAGTCGTGACCGTCGTCTCTTCTGTCTCCACAGATAGCCGTGTTTTATCGAGCCAGTCCCAGACACAAGCTGAAGATCGTCAAGGTGAGCCGGAGGAACAATATAATATCAGTTTATTGTGTTCTGGACCATCAGAAGCGCTCTGGACCTGCAGCTCTGACCGACTTACGCTTCATTTTAAACATGTTCAGGCTCCAGTCTTTATGAGTCAGACTCAGTGAGAGCGGGTCGTTTGTTCTGTAGTGTGAAAGTCTGCAGGAACATCCTCAGGTTGTTGCAGCTTCTTCAGTTCACAGTTAATCGATTTCTTTAGATTTTATCTTCCTGAAAGTCCCACCGTGCAGATACCATCTTCACCTCGCAGTGCTGCCTTGTGTTGTTACTGTTGCTGCCACCGTCCCAAAGACAGCGTGAGCAACATGGCTGCCACTAAATGATTCTCTCTGCAGTCCCTCCAGAACATCGGCGCCGTGGTCGCCATGACGGGTGACGGGGTGAACGACGCCGTGGCTCTGAAGGCCGCGGACATCGGCGTGGCGATGGGCCAGACGGGCACCGACGTCTGCAAGGAGGCAGCCGACATGATCCTGGTGGACGACGACTTCCAGACCATCATGTGAGTGGACGAGCAGGAAACACTCGACCTGCGGGAAACTTTGAAACTGCAGAACTGAAGAGTTTGTTCTCTGCTTCCAGGTCGGCCATCGAGGAGGGAAAAGGAATTTACAACAACATTAAGAACTTTGTCCGCTTCCAGCTGAGCACGTGAGTCAAACACGCTCGTTTCCTCCTGACAGTTTCCTTTTTGTTGAACAAGTTATTAACAGTGTCGTCACGGCTCCACAGGAGCATCGCAGCTCTGACGCTCATCTCCCTGGCAACGCTGATGAACTTCCCCAACCCGCTGAACGCCATGCAGATCCTGTGGATCAACATCATCATGGACGGACCGCCTGCTCAGAGGTACACGGGCAGTGAGTCCTTGTTGTTGTGTATCAGGAGTGTGTTGTTGTTGTTGTGTATCAGCAGGAGTGTGTTGTTGTGTTGTCAGTTTGGGGGTGGAGCCTGTGGACAGTGACGTCATCAGGAAGCCTCCTCGTAACGTCAGAGACAGCATCCTCACTCGCAGTCTGCTCATCAAAGTTCTGGTGTCGGCGTTCATCATCGTCTGCGGGACGCTGTTCGTCTTCTGGAGAGAGGTGAGCACACGGATCCTCAAAGAACCGAGCCGGACTGAACCGAGCCGGACTGAACCGAGCCGGACTGAACCGAGCCGGACTGAACCGAGCATGTTTACAGTCGGCTGACTTCGAGACGGTCCAGCAGATGATCACCAGTTTTTGTCTTTGTGTTTCCAGTTGCAGGACAACGTGATCACTCCTCGAGACACCACCATGACCTTCACCTGCTTCGTCTTCTTCGACATGTTCAACGCTCTGAGCTCTCGTTCACAGGTAACCATCAGAAACACCTGAGAGAGCCGAGCTCAATGAAAAGAGCTTAACTCAGCTTGTTTTATTGTTGAATCATTTCCTTCAGCCGACGCCGATTTATAGGAATAAACTTCAGACATTTTCTGGCTCCAGCTGCTTTTCTTCATCACTTCTGACAGTAAACGAAGAGTCTTTCTCTCTTTTTGACATTTTGTGGACCAAAACTAATCGATTCTTTGTTAAAATAGGTGTCAGATTATTCTATAATGAACATAATGTGTCTGTGATATTTGTCTTTCTAGTTTAAACAGTCTGTTGGATCCTGATTCTCTTCTAACATGAAGGACTGTAACTCTGAATGTAAGCAGTGAGATAATAATGATAAGTTCTGATGTGTACCTGCTCCTCAGACCCGTATGGTCCATGAGATGGGTCTGTGCAGCAACAGGACGTTCTGCTACGCCGTCCTGGCCTCCATCATGGGTCAGCTGCTCGTCATCTACTTCCCTCCTCTGCAGAACGTCTTCCAGACGGAGAGCCTCAGCTTCTTCGGTACGATTCTCCTCTAGTATCTGAACAAGCATAAAACCAGAGGCTGTCAGATTATTAATCAACGATCTGCTTCTGATTTAAAGTCCAGGTCAGGAGTCCGGATGCTTTGAGACAACAAAACAACTTTTAATCAGTTAATTAACGTCTTCAGTATTTAATTTAAACAAAAGCATCAGTACAACAGGTTAAAGTCATGTAAGTCCTTTGACAGGAAGATACTTTGTGAAACTTCTCCAGTCGCTGACGTTCTGATCTGTCTGTGATCCTCCTGCAGACCTGCTGTTCCTGGTCACGCTCACCTCCTCGGTGTGTGTGGTGTCTGAAGCCATCAAGATGGTGGAGAGGTGGAGGGGCGTGGAGAAGAGCCCGCCCGCCGACTGCTTCCACGAGGTATGACCTCCCCGACCGACCGCAGGACTCTGAGGTTTGGAGGAGGACGAGGAGGACGAGTGTGATGGGTTAATTATCTCACAGCCGATGGCACTGACTCATTTAGACTGCAAGGACTTGTGGGATTTTCCTGTGAGCTCCTCAGGAGGGAGGAGAAACTCTGGTCTGGGACTGGAGGAAGCTCCCGGCCTCGGGGGGGACGGAGGGGGACGACTGGACTCTGATTAAACTGGGAGGACAAGATGGCTGCTGGGAGATCCGACCCTGTCGGAGGGCCGAGCCGCAGCAGCCGAAGCTTCGGTGAAACCGGCTCCAATCGGCTCCTCGTTGATTCGGACGTCCTCTGAGAAAAACCCTCTGAAGAGTCGAGACGTGTAGAGTCTTTTTAATCTGTCGTGTAGAAGGTGTTGACCACTGTTCAGCTTTTCATGGTCGGATGCGGTAACTTGTTTCTATTCCTTTATCGATGGTGGAGGTGTAACGGTACAACGTGTTGGTTTAAAGCATCGCAGGGGAGCAAAATATCTGATTTCTTTCATTTATTTGTCAAAAGTTAACAGTTAACGAGGCGTCGCTGCAGACATGAAGAACTGAAACGTTTACATGACGTCATTTAATGACAACCGAGGCGGTCAGAACTTTACTCAAACATTTAGAGAATATAAAGCTTTAATCTTTTGTACTGCGGGAGTCTGTGGCTGCCAATATCAAAGTCAAATCATTTAATCAAATAAAACAATAATCTGTGGATATTAAAGTTTCTTTATCATGCTCAGTTTCACCAGAATGGACTGATGTCACAAACAGTCGGTCCTGTTGTTATCAGAACGTCTTCTGACCGCGATTTAATTACAACATGTAAAACATTTAATCTGAAGGTTCGAGGGCTGAAATATAAATCAGGGTGTTTTTAATATTAAAGGTTCACATTCAAACTGTAGCTGTGTTAGCTAACGAGCTCAGTTAGCCGTGCAGCTAGCAGGCTGGACTGAGAGTTTGGAGAAACATTTCTGACGTGACATGAAAATTGTTGTTTCTTTATAATCTGTTGAACATTTGAGGTGATTGTTAATTGATTGTCACATATAGTAGCTTTAAAGTTTGATTTCAAAAGTCCAGTTTGTATTTAAATGTTTCTGATTTAGTTAAACTAAAGTTAAAAAATCTATTTTCATGTTAAATTTCAGTTTTCCGTGTCGGCAGCCACAGACTTCGTTCTGGACGACTGCGACCGAGCGGATCTTGTGTCGAACTTTTCCAGTCGAGTGTTGAAACCAAAACACTTTTTAGTTTCATTTTTAACTTACTGAAAAATAAACATGTTAACTTTGATAAAACCTGTTTACCTTTAATTAAATCAGAAACTCTCTTATCAGAGAGAAAGTACACAGGATCATTAATCTGACAGCAGCCTCTTCCTGCTCCACCTTTTATTTCTGTTTACTAAAGCGGTGATGCTAACGTTAGCCTTTAGCTGTGCTAAATCGCAGTGAAGCTTTCAGTTCTGGTTACTTTCACACCTGACATGTTGCATCATTTGTAATTTTATAATCATAGTAATTTAAAACCTTTCTGGATCTCCAGACGTTCAGTTTGAGCACTAAACGGACCTGAAAGGAAAGAATGGAACTTTTGTCTTTGTTGTGGACCGGCTGAGCAGAACCACCGGTGTGGAAGTTACTGAATATTTGATCCAAACTGAAACAAATACGGTTTTGCTTTGAGCAGTTCAGGAGGGATGAATGTGCGTTACACCTCCACCGTCCGGGCGTGTTCCTGTGATCCATGTGTTAGTTTCATGCTTCTTCCTGCACACACTGGTTTATTTAAATTAAAGGAACTTTTGATTTGTACAGATGATGACATCATATTTAAGCTCCTTCATATTCGCCACCTTGTACAGAAAAACACGTTTTCAGGGGCGAGTGAGAAATAATCCCTCTGAGTCGGACATCCTGATGCTAAACGTGGAATTAGGCCTCGGAAACCTACGTGAACACAACAGTGCCGACGGACGCGGTCGCTTCAGGGTAACGACGCAGAAACTTTAGTGACGCCGCTTTCTCATCCTGTGCCTTAGAGAAGTCATCCATAGTTAGATTTTCTCCTCCTCAGTGGACAGAAGCCCTTTACTGACGAGCAGCTTCAGCACTTAAATGATTTGAAGACGAATCATCCCGAATATTAACGTCATTGTTTCTGTTGATTTTCTCGCCCTCGTGTAATCAGTGAAGAGGTGTCATGGTGCTTTCTGGGAAACGTAGTTGATTTGGTGATCTCGTTGATGAAAGTTTTATTTGTAGTTGTTGTTTTTCTTCTTTCCCAAAAGGAATCGGCCTCACAGCTGTCGGCTGAACAACTTCTGGTCTCTCTGCTGTCGGCTTTCCTCAAATCAAATCACTTTATTATTTCATACTGTGACTGAAAACAAAACGATTGATCTCAGTATGAAATGAAGATGATTGATCTGGTGGAGAAACGACGGCAGAGTTCAGGTTGTCTTGGTTGCTGATGTCAGTAAAAAGCTTTAACGGTGAAACAGTCGGATTTTATTTCTGAATGAGCGAAAACGACAAGAAAAGTTATTAAAGGAAATTTTCTGTTTGTACAACCTGAGTCTTATTTTTGTAGATGTTCTATCACTTCCTGTTTGTTCTGATCACATGTGGAGACGCTTCACATCAGAGTCACACACTCAGCAGAGACTCGCGGACGTTTTTTATCTGACAATGACGAGATAAAACCAGTGAACTGCTGCTGGCGCAAACAACACATCAATAACTGTCTCAGTAAAGAAGTCAATAACTAATTTAATGCAGCAGTGACAATATTAATAATAATAATAATACCAAAATAAACGTAGGTTTTAATTTATAGAATGTGACTTAAACTGATTTGTTTTAATTTGCTTCTTTATTAATTAACATCTGATTGAAACTAGTTCTCAACTCCTGCTGTTTTCAATTCAATTACATTTTAATTTTCTCGACTTTGTTTAATAATACAAATTATAATCATCTGTTTTTATGTGAAGCACTTTGTGAATGAAGTGTGCGATTATAAAGTGTATTATTATTACTATTATTATTATTATTATTATTATTATTATTATTATTAGATTACAGTTTCTTTCCCATTTGTTTTATTTATTTTGTTTGTATATTTAAATGTTATCTTGCTAACTGGTTAAAGAAATGCAGCTAATAAAAAATACAAACAAAAATATTTTGTAAAATCATTAAATTGATATATAAAATGGAAGATTAATTGGGAAAGTAAAACATAGGGGAACTAACACACACATATATATATATATATATATATATATATATATATATATATATATATATATATATATATATATATATATATATATATATATATATATATTGTAGAAATTAATTAGTGCCTACATTTTTTTTTTTTTTAATATTTATTGTGTATTTAGTTCTGTGTTTTCCTTTTGCATTAAGCAAAATAATATATAAATACATGTTCAATGATTTTCTTTTTACATTAATGAATTATTCAATTAAAGGATAAAACGATGGTAAAGTAATTATTTAGAGGAATTAATTTATTTGAGGTGAAATTAATAACAGAAGCAGTTTAAAACAGAAACATTAATTTGTCCCTGTTGAGCATTAAATTATGTTTTCTGATTTATTGAGCCGTTGATTTATGTATTCATTTGGTTGTCAGTGTCAGGCCTCCGTAGACTGACAGTAGATAAGAACAATAACTTTTAGTAAAAATTATTTTAAATATTATTAGCGAACACGTTGTTTCCGTCTGGCTGCTCCTGACCTCAGATCAGATCTTAGTTTCAGAAGTTTCAAACTCAGGTTGTAGAAAACAGCTGATGTTTGATTCTGGATCACCTGATCTCCATCTGGTCCCGCGTCCCCCGTCTCTCTCCCGCCGCCTGCAGCCAGATGTGGCTCACACTGTCTGTCTGTCTGTCTGCCTGTCTGTCTGTCTGTCTGTCTGTACTTGTACATTTTACACTGTAAGAACAAGAAGTGAAGTTTGTTTCTGGTCTTTTAACACTCAGACGCTCTCGTTGTATAAACTGTGTGTTCGTGTCTCTCTGTGTGTCGGTCGCAGCTGATCGTTCGACTCTGAACTCTGGTTCTGAACTCTGGTTCTGAACTCTGGTTCTGAACTCTGGTTCTGAACTCTGGTCTGCGGATCAACAGGAAGTCAATCAGAACCTTTTTCACAAACCCTCAGTTATTTTTTTCCCTGTTAAGCAGAAAAACAAAAACATAAATCATGACTGTGGAGAAAATGTTTTCAGGTTTGGGAGAAAAGTTAAATTAATTTTTATCTGAACAAAGAAATTATTAATCAATAAACTGTAATCAGATGAACGAGTGATGATGACGAGGAGGTGAAGATGTTAAATTAATATAACTTCAACTTATTGAAAGATGAATAATCACTATTAGTCAGTTTATAAATCAACACCTACATTTATTCTTTTATTTATTGATGCCTTTATTCTTTTCTTTTTGCATCGTAAATAAACAAATAAACCACACATGTAAGAGATTCATCAATAAATGAATCAGTCGTGTAAATAATCAGTAGTTTCACTTCCTTTCTCATATAAAACTGTAAACTGTTAATATATCATTAATTTAGACGAAAGCAGTTAAATCACAATAAAACTTTAACAGATGTTTTTGAATGTGTTTATTTAAATGAGGGTAAATAAAAACAAATATAGTTTTTCTCAGTTTATTAATAGTTGTGGTTAAATTTTCAAAGCTTAATAAAGTTTTATTTTATTTTAATTGGATCAACAGACAATTTATTAATTATTTTCCCTGCAGGAATCAGAAAATAAAAAAGAGCAGAAGAGTTCTGAAATCAGTCCCACGTTTCATACGTCTTTAAAATAAAGTGGATTTAATTTCTTTGGAAGAAAAAAACCTGAACTTGATTATTAATAAATAAAGATTTTAAAGATTTAATCAGAGACTTCAGATCTTTGACAAATCCTGTTTTTACAGCTCGGACGTCTGAAAACTGAAATCCAGCGAGTGAACGAGCTGCTGCACCGTCACACCTGTGTGTGTGTGTGTGTGTGTGTGTGTGTGTGTGTGCGTGCGTGTGCGTGTGTGTCAGAATGAGAATAAAATGTATATTAAAATTTTCTAAATCTTTTACAGACGTTCACTTTGTTTTCATTCCTACTGGAGTTCATTCACACGTTACACAGATTAAAGAGTTTTCCTCGTCTGTATTCTTTGTTTTTACCTTCAAATAAATGTAGAATCAAACTCATAACTTTTTTTTTAAATCGTCTCATTTTTAAAAATATACATATTTAACAGAATACAGGCCTGAAAACCATCAGATACTTTTTTCTGTAAATAACTCATCAGAAGGAACATTAAAACACGTTCTGCTTCATTCTGGATGAAACAGAAATTAAATTCAGTGTGAAACAGATTCACAACTGTGAAACTTTCAAAGATGAAACATTTGGAAAAGAAAACTTTGAAGTGTTTTTTTCCGTCTGACCTCAGAAACATTCAGAAAAACTTTCACACATTAAAAGTAGAAAGTAGAATAATCTGATTTAATAAATGTGTTGTTTTTTTTTAAGGGAAACCAAAAGTATTCAGTCCTGAGAACATTTAGTGCTTTATACACGAGTAATATGATTTTAAGATTTGGTTCTGTTAGTCTGTTCAGTATTCTTTGAGCTCTGAGCAGACACCTCACCTCTCCTCTGTCACTGATGCTCTGTGGATGGATGGATCACCTGCTGCAGAGCGTTCCTGTCCTGGGCCGAGCACCAACCAGACAACATGTCCGTCCACTAAACCTGATGACAGGAAGTCAGGATTCAGTTCAGGAAACCGTCGTCCAGCTCGTCCTCAGCAGCCTGTTCCTCTGCCCACACTTTCAGCTCCTGGCTGCTCTGGTTCTGGAGAAACCAACAGTGACCATCAGCACTCTGCAGATATATCAGCCATGTTTGATCCCCCTCGTAAAGTCCAGGTGAAAGATACTCACACTTTCCCTTTAGGCCTCCTGTGGCAGGCTCGTCTCCATTGTTTGGCTCGTCTTGTTCGTCTCAGGTGATTCGTCCTTTCAACCGTCCGTCACCTGCAAGATGAGAAAGAAGAGCAGTGGTAGTTTCACGTCTCTTTGTGCAGGTTGTGTGTGTAGTTGTGGAAGTTTTTGTGTCTATTTGTGGAAGTTTTTTTGTGTATTTGTGGAGGTTTGTGTATATTTGTGAAAGTTTTGTGTGTCATTGTTGAGGTTTTTTGTGTATTTGTGGTTTTGAGTCTCTTTGTCGAGATTTTGTGTGTATTTGTTTAGGTTTTAAGTCTCTTTGTGGAGTTTTGTGAGTCGTTGAGGAGGTTTGTGTATATTTGTGGAGGTTTTGAGTGTGTTGAGGTTTTGGGTGTCATTGTGGAGGTTTTTGTGTATTTTTGGAAGTTTTTAGTGAATTTGTGGAGGTTTGTAGAGATTTTGTGTGTTATTGTGGAGGTTTTGAGTCTCTTTGTGGAAATTTTGTGAGTATTTGTGTAGGTTTTGTGTATTTTTGGAAGTTTTTAGTGAATTTGTGAAGTTTTGTTGAGTTTTTATGTGTATTTATGGTTATTTTGTGTGTCATTGTGAAGATGTTTAGTCTATTTTTGGAGGTTTTAGTGTATCTGTTAAAAGCATGTAACATGTGTATACACTGAGAGCTACAACATTAGAACCAGTGACAGGTGAAATAAATAACATTGATGATTGTGTTCCAATGTCATGTTCGGCTGTGAAACCATGAGTCCTAGCATTCATGTGGATGTCTCTTTGACAAACACCAGTCACCCAAACACAGCTGCAGACCGAGTACACCCCCTCATGGCAGCAGCACTCCTTGATGGCAGTGCCCCCCCAGCAGGACAACGCGCCTGCAACGCTGCAAAAACTGCTCAGGAACGACCCGAGGAACGTGGGGAAGAGCTCAAGGTGTCAACCTGGCCTCCAGATTCCCCAGATCTCAATCCAGCTGAGCTTCCACTGGATGCAGTCAGAGCCAAGAACGATCCACGGGGGCCCCAACGTGGATGGGAGTTGGTTCTGACGCATCCCATAGATGCTCAACTGGACTGGGATCTGGAGAATGAGGAGGCCAGTTTGACACCTTGGGTTCTTTGCCATGAGGGGCTGTAGTTGGTCTGAACGGTGTTTGGGTGGGTGGTGTTCGTCAAAGAGGATCCACAGAAATGACAGAACTCAAAGTTTCCCAGCAGAACATTTGATTGTAACAAGATGATCAATGCTCATTTCACTTGTCAGTTGTTTTAATGTTTCAGCTGAACAGAGTAGATATACATGTTAAATAAAATACGATTATATCATTTATATAATATATAAAGTTGTCCCAACAGAGACACTGTAGTGGCTTCTGCCGACCCAAACTGTCAGTTTTCAACGACCTGTGAATGAGACTCAACTATCCTCTAGAATCATTTACTGATCATGGAGTATTAAAGAGCAGCAACTGACAAATCTCACACTTCCTGCCTTTAATTTTTGCACCACCACTGCACTGACCTTGTTGGACCAGGTGTCTCTCCTCTCCGGGTCTGATCACCACACAGGTCAGAGCTGTTCCACCTGAAGCTGAAGAAAAGTCCCACTGTTCACCTGGAGAGAGGAGGAAGTACTTTAATACAACATGATGACTACATATGTGTGTGTATTTATTTTCTGATTATAACAGGGAAAAAAAAGATGTAATCAGAGTACAGACACATCCAGTAAAAAGGGGATTTCTTAGAGGATTATAATTGTATAATAAAGAATGATACAGCAGTCTGTAACCATGTGCATGACATCACTTCAGGAGTCTCACATCACTCTGCACTATAAAATCTACTATAATCTGATTTAATAAATGTGTTTTTAAAGGTAAACCAAAAGTTAACCAAATTAAATCCTGCGAACATTTAGTGCTTTATACAAGGGTAATATATTTTAAAGTCTATCTTTTGACACACAGGGAGTCAGTGCAGTGATTAAAATCACACATTAAACCAGAACTGAGACAAACACACTGAATCCATTCTGTGCAGCTACAATGAGGCTGCATATTGTGTGTTAAACTACTTTAGCTGCTCAAAATGACCTTCTAGATGCTGACATACTAACATACTCAGACATTATAACACACAACACATGGAGCCTGTTAGCTAACTGTGCTGTACTCAGATATTCAGCTGTAACTATGCTAGTATTAACAAGCTAACATTACACAGCAGGATAATGGCGTCATGCTAACACTCTGCAACAGACACACACGTTAGCTAACATGCAAACCTGTCTGTAAAAACACGACGATTAAATGACTCAGACGTCTTTATAAGCTCGTTGTAGTGTCAGTACCCGTTAATAAAGGCAGCTGAGCCGCTGCTAACGTGTTTCCAAACCATGCAGTGCATCTGCAACAAAGTCAGCTAGCTAACATAGCATAACATAACCACTCATTTAAACTGACCAGCTAACGTTAGCTAACCAGATTTCATGGCAATCTAAAATATACATACATTTCAAAAAAGTTTCATGCCGATTTTACCGAAACTATCGAGTTGTTTAGAGACAGTGACCAACGTTTATTAACTGTGCATTATTGTTGTAATAAACATGGCAGAGATAAAACGGACGAAATCACAATGGAGTTTGGTGCACAGAGCAAAACATAACGTCCATCGCGGAATTAATTGGATATAGTTAAAGGATTATGTTCAGCAGAATTTCCCTCAACACGTAACAGTTAAATGAGACGTTTTCAGCTTCGGTTCAGAGTTATTTCAGAAACATTTGAGGCAAAAACAAATCTCACGGACATGAGAGGGAGGCTGGCTCCATTTTTACCCGCACATATGTAGAACTTACTGTGCTGAGACAACATGGAGGCAGTTACTATGTGGAGCTGCTGATATATTAAGGAACATCACCTGGGCTTATTCCCTACGATCTGTCAGCTGTTATTATAGACATCTACAGTTTTGGAGGGAAAAGCACTAACATCACGCGGGAAAAGAGCGAGACCGCCCCTTTAGGGCGCACCACCGGCATTCGTCAGGAAAATCTGTGGGCGGGACTTATTTTGCTGGTTTACCTGGATCCAACCTGAGAATGATTATATAACTGAACGTTGTTTACCTCAGTTGTTAAAGCAGGCGTCCAGTATAAAGAGATTTTGCCTTCGCTGGCCGGCATCCTTTACTGTTTCCTGTAATCAGTCTTGTCAAAAGAGGCTAAAATTAAAATAAAACAAATACTAATTGTACAAACACAAATAATCAATTGTTAATAGAATTAAAAAAGGTAACTATTGATATTTCATTTCTGTCGTCTTTATTTGTTATTATTGCAATACTAACAGAGTGTAATCAAGTTATATTACTTTAATATTGTAATTGGGTGAATTAAGGTAATTTGGACACCTCAGCTCAAGTGTTATTGATTTCTATTCTGTACTTTTACCATAAAATTAACTGAATTAAATGTGAATGATGACTTCATGGGGGTTATGTCAAAGTATTACTCAAAAAGTACACAGTAAAAGTACTTCATATTATGCATGTAAGCAGTCTAGGAAGTACTGAGTTCAGCAGTATATGAATCTTGGAATACTCATGGATGTTTTTAGTTTTTTTTCTCTCATGTCATCCTTTACTTTGAAATACAGAAGGATACCCTCAGTTTATTATCAGGAATAATGACTGTAAAAGTCTCGTATGTATGTCTCGTATATAAACTTCTCCTTTAGAGGGTTCTGTCTCTTATTACTGATGGTTTCGACTTCACTTCAGTAAAACAAAATCCTCGATCCAATTCTGATATGAGGACCCAGAACCACAGTTACTACAGAGTTTGGTCTGAAGTTGAACCCTCCTGATGTCATCGACAATCATTTTATAATCACACAGGTTTTTATCAGCAGAACAAAGTTTATTTCTCACACACCCTTCATAAAATACAGCCCGATAAATACACAGTAAAAACACATTAACAAAGATTTAGGATTTCCTAACGTGTATTCCTTCATTCTTGTATTCATTGTGCAAAAAACATTGAAGAATTAAACAGCAAAATATTTACAAATATGACAAATATTAACATGAGTAGTTCAGAAATGAATGCAAAAGATTTTTATTTTTTTACAAAGACAGATAAATACAGAGTCAATTAAAATAAATCTATAAAAAACAACCGAATGTTGGTTCAGATGTTGAAACATCACCACAGATCAGAGCAGGAACATTAACTCATGTTTAACTGTGTTTACATGTTACACTGCCCTCTAGTGGACAGAAATTCATCTTTATAGAGGTTCACTGACGAAATAATGAAAATACTAAAACATGTGGACTGAAGTCAGAACTGAGGTCTTTGTCCAGAAATTGACCTCTGAGCTGGACAGCTCACTTCACATTACGTCCACCCACCTGAGCTCCTTCTTCAGGACCAGGTCTGGGTTGTAGCCAGAGTTAATTCTCTCTCTGGCTTTGTAACGAGTTTTCACCGACAGCAAGCCATCCAGATCTCGGTCCTGCGCTGCTCTGACCACGCTGTAGGCTTCAGTCGCGGTCTCCTCGTCGTCTTCGTACTGGAGGAACAGCTGCTGCAGGCTGGTGGTCAGGTCGCCCTGATGCTGCCGGCGTGGAGACGTCGGTGTCTTCTGAGTGACTGAGGGTTTTGTTGCCTCCTGACTGAGAGACTGGTGGACGACGGACAGCATGGCTTTGTACTGTATCACACTCGAGGGGTTGTATTTCAGCCGCTTCATTTTTCTTGTCCTCATCTGGTGGACAAGATTGTGGACCACTGTCCCCTCATATAACCTGAAAAACATCAGAAGGACAAGATCAGGGACAAGGACATCAGCTGGATCAGCTAATATTTCATTGTTTTGTGAAGAATGAAGCATAAAGCGCTGTGGACATAAGTGACATGAGCACCACCATCTCCAATCTTACAGATGTTGATTTGGCCAGCAGCAACTGAAAGAAAGTTTCTCTCACTGTTTTAATAACAGAGTGATAAGGTGAAGTACCCATTTGTGACCATGTCAGAATAACTGAAAACTCAGCAGGTTTTGTTCAATATTTCTGTCACTCACTTGGCGATCTGTGGTTCAGGTAATGGGTAGCCCAGCAGCTGGTTCAGGTGGATGCTGTCCTTCATGCACGCCTGCCATTGGCTGAAGGCATGAGCCACGCCCACATTCAGCTTTTGATTCTGAATCTGCAGATCTGCCAAACACACACACACACACACCACAGTGATTTATCAGATAACGTGATGACAGAAAATAACCCAGAGTGTCCTCAGCTGTCAGGACGTGTTTGTGTTTAATACCTGCTCGCCGTCTCAGAGCGTCACTGTTCGCCACTCCCAGCAGCAGCGCCCTCAGCAGCCTATCGTTCGGACGAGGCTGAGCTCTCTGCATCCAGTAGCAGGTGACGGCCATCAGGAGGCGCAGTCGAGTAGGCAGGCAGCTCAGAGAGGCCTCCGTCACCCCCAGAGCCTCCAGCAACACCTGCAGACGCTGAGAGGCCTCCGCCTGCAGCCGACACACAGGAAGAGACGGGTCAGTGTGGAGTTATGTTATCAAGTTCACTGTAACTTTATTTAAACATTAATATGACAGACAGCACAGTGTCGTCGTAACTATAAGTACTCAGCTCATATGATGAGACTTAAAATAAAAACGGACTCGCTTCTCCTGAGCTTTGAAATTAGACTGTTGTGTTTTACAGCGTGTTACAATATGGCGCCTGTCGTCTCTCTCTCACTTCCTGTCAGTTTCATCGAACCCTGAAAGCTTCACCTTGTCCAGTGAGTTGAGCTGCAGCTGCTCAGCGACCCCTCTCAAGGCTGGCTGGACTGGGATGAACTTCAGATGGAGTCCTTTTCTGTCTCTCTCCTGAACCGGCCCCCCTCTGCAACCCAGCAGCAGCCCGTACATCACCTGGCGGATCGGCCTGGACGACAGGTAGGCGCTGGGCGTGTCGGCGTCGGCCACGGGGTAGCCGAGGTTCTTCCTCTGCAGCAGCAGCACGTCCAGGATGTCTGAAGACAGTCGGGCCTGCGTAAACGGCAGCCGGATCCAGTCTGGGACAAGACCCGCCGTCTGCAGAAGGACAGAGCAGAACAAAGTCAGTATATTTAGTCAAATGACCTTCAGAGCTTCATTGAACACGTCTGAGTTTATTCACTGAGTGAAGAAACACAACAGTCGGCCTGCGTTGCTACAAGTTCTGTAGTGTTTGTTTGGTTGCATTAACATGCACCAGGCTCAGATCAGGACTGCAACTAACCGTAACATTCATTATGATTTACTTGGTCAGTTAACAGATTCTTCATTTGTTGATTAAATGTCTGTTATGATGTCCATACAAACCAAAACCCAGTCCTGCTAACTGACTGTGGCTAGTTTGTTGGATTTTATTACCTCCTCCTCTGCTGGGAATGGAGGTGCTGTCCCGTGGAGGAAGAACCTCTTCAGGGTGCTGGGAGGGAGCCGGTACTCCTCCATGCCCAGATGCAAACCCTGCAGTAACTCTGCCTTTCTCTTCCCGCTCAGCGTTCCCATCAGCCCCAGCGCCGCCTCGAAGGCCTCCTGAGGCTGGTGGAAGCTCCTCAGCCAGCAGAGCAGCCCTTCCAGGCGGCTCGGTTTCACAGCGCTTGCTGGGCAGAACTGAGCCCAGCGGATGAAAGATTCCATCCTCTGCAGCTTCACGTAGTCATTCCCGGCCAAGGCGGCGAAGGCAGGTAGGAGCTGCGGCTGGATGTTGAAGAGGATGCAGATGTTGGAGGTTTTGTAGTTCTTACAGGGGATGTAGCACCGCGAGCCGCTCTGCTCCAGCGCCTCCCACTGGAAATGAGAGATCGGCAGCAGCCCTGCTGAGAGGTCAAAGATGTAGAAGTCGCTGTCGCTGGAGAGCACCGGACAGTTCAACTCATTGGCGAGTGCGCCAATCTCCTGGTCGGCCTCCCCGTAGCACTTAGCCACCGGGACCTCCAGCCGGGCCAGCGTCTGTTTGAACACCATCTTGGCCAGCTGTGGCATGATGTTCTCCTGGCTGCCCCCCACCGCCGCTAGATGGGCTCTCTGGATCCGATCCTCAGCTCTCTGCGTCACTGTTTCAAGCTTCTTGTCGGTGGGGTCCGTGCCTCCGTCCAGCACCACGTACGGTTTGATCTCACAGGCTCTGAGCGCTGCAATGAACTTCTCAACCTGGTTCTCAAACGCAGCATACTCCCCACCATGGTTCTGGTCCAGACCTGAGCGATCCACCAAAGGAGACAGAACAAGCAGTCACTAACAAACAGTTTTCTGCTTGTTACCTATCAAGGTATTCACTGAGCACAGGCGCTGCATGAGGAGCAGACTGATCTGAACCTGACTCAAGATTTAGTATTGTGGATTTGTTTCACCGCCAAATGTAAATGTTTTAATGTAATATTCTTTGTGGTTTTAAGTTAAATAACTAAATAGTCTTATAAATGTGTGTTTGACACACATAATATATTCTGTAATAATCCAAAATCTTAATACATTAAATTCAACAGATTTTTTGCAGACCCTGGGAGGCATGGATCAGTTTTGTTTCCAGTCTGGTGGTCACAGAATGTCCCCGCAGGTCGCCATTATACAATATATGTCTGTGAAACTGTCGAAAGGAAACCAAGAACCGCAAACAAGATCGAGTACGACTCTTCTCATTATTAATTTTTGATCCACAGAGTTTTTGTTTTTGAAAAACAATAAAGTGGGAAAATACATTTCACATTTTAAATCTGTGACGTCATCACAAAGCGTCTAAGAACTCCTGGGCAGGGCCAGCAAAGGGAAACTCTACTGTGCACATTCAATGGGACACATAATCAGGAAGTAAACGCGGAAGCTAGAAAACCTTTTCGGCATATTCGTTATCCGCCATGTTTCCATCTGGTATATAGTTCGATAGACACATAGAGCTCAACAGTGACCACCCACTTTTCTAACGGCTCTGGTTCCGGAAGTGAATTTCCCATTCATTCAACCCATTAACGTTTCATAAAATCCTTATGTAAAGAGTTTTAGGCCTGGAACAAAGCCAATTAGCTACGAGATGAATCGTGACCATAAAACATTTAATTTGGCGCAAAATCTTTTGGGGAAAATGGAGAAAAAAGCAAAGGTACAAGACTATACATAATTATCTTAAGAGTAAAGGAACTACTCATCCCATAAACCATTGCGAATGTAACAGCGACGTCTCTGATTGGTGGAGCTCGCTGTTACCATGGACATGTTTACTAAACACGCGGATTTCATGTTCGGGTGAACCCTTTCAAAACTCTTCTCATCACTAAAAAAACTCAGTAGGTCAGAAAGTGAAATCGTGGCAGCTCTGTGGTAAACGATCATAGAGTTCAGTGGGAGCAGTAACTAACATAAATTTGCGGGTTTGGTAAACATTTCCATGGTAACAGCGAGCTCCGCCAATCAGAAATGTCGCTATAGGATTGTGGGTAGTGTAGTACTTTTCCATGACATCGCAAATAAAATGTGTTTTTCTCAAAAGAAGATTGATATCATATGGACTTGTGGCTTCTACAGGATCATATACCATCGTTTTACAATCTCATAACTCGTGGTAGGTCTACTTTCGATGGTTACGACATTATGGTCAATAATCAAAATCTCTATGCAGAATATGAATGGCATTTTCACTTCCGGAACCTCACTGTTGAGCTCTATAGACGCCTCACTGAGCGGGTTGGCCCACTGCGATACATTGACGTTGCCACCATATCGGAGCAGGCAGCTCCATCCCATTAACTAATGGAGTGAACTTTATAAAGCTCCTTCTACAAAGTGCTATAAGTTAATGTCTCTCATTTACACATTCACACACGTACGGATATATTCAGGAAACAGATAGAAACCAAAAACACCATCTATAACGTTCTCTGATGATTCTAAACGTCAACTACTCCTTATATGTTCAGTGTACAGGTCGGCACCAAACCACAGGAAGTGTTTTATAATGTTTTATGAGTGTTTACAGCTGTCACATTTACATGCCAGGATGTGGTTATTATACACAGATTTAATCTTTAACTGTCATGTATCATCACAGTAACAGAGTTACATACAATAGCAGCTGTAATCACTCATGAAAACATTATAAAACACATCCTGTAGTTTGGTGCCGACCTGTACACTGACCATATACACAAATCCGGCGCGAAATCTATGGGCGCCGCCATCTTGCCTGCCGCCATTACTGCGTGGCTGCGGACTGTGACTTGCCGGTGCCCTCTAATGGATTTTCAATGGAAGCACCCTGCTCGTGAAAATGTCAGGTGACTTTAAACGCCGGATTCAGGTGTATATTTTGATAAGTAACCGCCGGTACCAAATAAATGTCGGGTCTAATTATTATTATTATTTTTTAATTAAAGAAGGAGACGTGACCACCACTGACACTGCACGTTATTTCTTCTTCGCCTTTTTCACGTGTTGTGCTGCTTTCTGTCAGTATCACACTGATGATCGCCATGGCTCCGATGCAGCAAAAAAATAAAAAGTACAACTTAAAATTCAAACTTTCAGTCGTAAAATATGCAGAGGAAAACTCGGGAGAAGCAGCAGTTAGACGTTTCTCTGTCGACCAGAGGAGAAACTGAGCTTCAGCGTCTGTCTGAGGAGGACAGCAACAGGGCCAGGCTGCCTGCTGGAGGGATGAAGAAGGCTAGCGAGGAGCCTGAGATACATGCGGGGGTGAGTTATCAGCAAACGGGCACGCCACGAGAGAGTGTCCCCAAAGATGATCAGGGCGACGGAGAAACAAATGTCCGCCACCGTGAGTGACAGCAGAGATGAGGAGTTATCTGTGAGTGCTGGTTGGCTGAATCGTTTCCTCCGCCGCAACAACTTCACTTGCAGAAGACAACTTTTGCCCAGCAGGATGCCAGAGAATTCACCGAGAAGCTGGGTAAGTTTGTGACATTTTCATCCCGGGTTTTTTGAGGGAGGAATTAATCGCATGTCCCAAATTGCCGCCTGGTCTCACAACATGTTCTTCCCGGCATTATTGAACAGCATACGTACTAAAAAAAAAAAAGAAATAGAAGAACATTTTCGCATCAACAGCTAACGTCTTCAACAACCGCTACAGGACCAACACGCTACTTCCTTAGCAGCAAAGCACCGCAGTAATGGCGGCGCTGCTTTACTTCCGTGTTTCGCCGGATTTGAGAACGTTACAGACGTTGTATTTTTTGCGATCACGCCCCCTTTAAAAACAAACGCTAGTGTTGGCGCCAGATTGAAGAGAAGAGACCTGTGACCTGACCGGTCAATACGTGTCAACACCTCGTCACAGGTCAGTTACTGATATCACTGACTGAATGACATATGTGCCGATTGTGTCTGTAGATCGAAGTGCATCAAAAAAGAGCCTTTGTAAAGATGTAACTACAGTTTTTACAGTGAAAAATATGCCCGACCTTAAAACTCCTGATTTTACAATGGAGTTTGGTTGCGCAGCCTCTCCGCTCAACAGACGGGGGGGGGGCTGTTTTAATGTTAATAACACACAGAACAGAGCTGACCTACTTTTTAATAATGAACTTGAGCGTTACGTAACAAGTGGAGCTAAACCGAGTGGTTTTTATTAAAACAGACACAGCTTCACTACAGCGGTGTAAAGACAGAAAAGACCAGAGATGTCAGAAAAATGACCTGGACCTGATAAAGTAGTTCTGTGTGTCAGGCGAAGACTGAACCTCATCCACTGTTACTTCATTTTCTATATCTATGTAATGACGCCGAACGTAGATCGACTACATAACATGATTGTTCGCCTCAGACCGTCACATTTGTGCTCCTAAAAGCTAAAAATCCACATGATATTCTTATTTTATGCTATTAAACTGGCAGAGACCCAGAATCTATATTCAGCGCCAGTCAGACTGTTGACACTGAAAGGGGGCGGGGCATGGCGCAAAGACAAAGTACCCGGATGGGCTGCGTTGATGGGCTAAACTGATAAACACACTGTAGAGTTACAGCTGTTAATTACAAGTAAACAAGCTGCAATGAGATCAGCTTATTAAATATGATGCATTGAAATTAAACTACTCCACTAGTTATAGTTATAACTATAGTTATAGAGTAGGTTAAATGAACTAAAACACCTCACAAATAATACCTGAAAATCAAATTAGAGTTTAAATAAACTATTTAAAAAATGAATCTGCAGAGTAGCTGTCAGATGAGAGCAATCAGATTAAAAGTTAAGTATTTCTGACCTGGAGTACCTGTGGAGTCCAGCACTACAGTCAGAATACTTTCTGTCCTACCTGAGTACAGCAAGTGGAGCAGGTTGCAGCCATCGATCACCAGACGGCTCATCCGGAACTGGACGTCCCGGTAGATCTGCTGGTGAGTCTCTAAGAATGTGGTCAGTCCCTGAACACCCATCCTCGGTCTGATTCTACCCAGGAAGTCTCATCTCTGCTGCTCTTATACCTTAGACGGTTTCCTTAAGTTTCACTTTCCTGACATCATCACTCTTCACTCCCTCACCAGACTGCTGCAGGAACACAGAGCATAAAAACACAACATGAATACTGAACACTGACAGAGAGAAGAAGAGGACACACACAGTCCTTTATTTAGTCTTTACTGGGATACATAATAAACAGTTTTACAGTAAAGGACAGAAATAATTAACCCAGTTTAATGTGCAGAGGGCAAAAAATATCCTGGACTGGACCTGCCAAGAAATGTTTCTTGTTATAATGTTTTAAGTTTGTGTTTTGTAATAATGTGAACTTGTTTTGATAGAATGTGAGAATTTTCTTGTTGTTGGTTCTTGACCTATTTTATTATTCAGATATTATTAGAATATTATCAGTGATGTAATAAGATGCAATAAGATGCAAGAAGCATTTCAGTTGTCACATTTGAGTTTATTTGACATCTTTACACACTGTAGGAAACCTCTCTGTGACAGTGCATCAGGTTTTATAATATGATAACATGATATTAAATATAAACCGTTTTTATAAGAACAACCTCAAAAGAAACTAGTAACTAAAAATGTAAAATAAGAACTAAATGTGTCCCTTAGAGATGTTTTAGAGTAGAACAGTACAGAGTAAATACTCTTCCATGTCAGCATGTCGATAACAAACACAGAACCAGAGGAACATAAATAAACAGGAACAGAAGTCCAGAACCAGCTGAACTGGTCTGAGTTTGGAAAGGGAAAATAAAACCTGCAGGAGCCCCAGAGGAGGACGAAGGAACTACAGCTGTGAACAGCTGACAACATTTACAACACATCAGCTGGGAAACGGAAACCAGCTGCCTGTTTACTGCACGGATCAGTTCTGTTTCACTTCAGAGGAAACAGAAGTCAACATGACAAACCCATCATACAGTCATGAGTCAGAACCTTTCATGAGCATTTTTGCAGCCAAAGTAAACAGACTCACCCTTTTGATTATTAAATACATTATAGCTTGACTGTATTTGTTAAAATGTGAGATATGAGAAACTCATACTGAGTAAAAGGAAAGAAAAGGAAAGTCACACACGAACAGTACTCGAGTAAAAGTCTAGTATCTGATATTAAATGTACTTAAGTATCAAAAGTGTAAATACAATTACATTTTGCATAGATTGATATCATGTAATTGAACTGGGTCAACAGATTATGAACCTGGTCGATCATTGCCTCCAATATTCATAAATAAAAACATATGTTTTAACTTACTTTGTTAAAAACTCTAAATTTCAAAATAATGACTGCGAGTTGTAACACAGATCAGTAAACAGTTTGTACATACATGTAAATATATGTTTTATTTTTACCTGTATATTTGGTGAAATAGTACATTTATTGCCACAACATTACTTTTGACTTTGACATTAAATATCAGATACTTGAAGTAATATTCACGTGTGACTTTAACTTTACCAGACTAACATTTCAACATGATATCTTTATTCAAGCGGTGACTGTTGGGTACTTTTAGGCTACAACACTGTTTAAAGAAATGTTGCTAAAATATGATATCTGCTTTATTTGTAATACATATTTACATTTCTATTCTTTATTTCAGGTGTAAACACATTGGTCTTATGAAAGGTAAAGACTCACTGTGATGGAATGTAACAGAGTACATTTACTCAAGTAAAATTTTTAGGAACTTATACTTTACTTATTTTAATTTTCTGCTAGTTTTTACTTCCACTCTATTACATTTATTTGATGATTTAAGTTACTTTACAGATTACATAATGCATCAGAGTCCAAGTAGAACATTTTTAAATGAATGTATTCTATTGGCAAACCAGTAATCCTGATAATCAGAACCATCAAGAGTACAAGTAAAAAGTAGATTTTATATATATTTGCATGTATGTTTTTACTGATATATCTAAATATGCTGACTGGGTTCATTATCAGTCAACACATACATGTAAATAAATATAAAATGTACTTTTTATTTGTACTTTTGATACTTGAGTACATTTTATTGTTGCTGCTCTTTCTTATTTATCTGTGTGCCATGCGTAAAAGTGTGTTTAAAGTGCTTTACTTTGTATATTGTATATTTTGGTTGTATATATTTCTTTATTACACTGTTGGCATTCTGTGGACAGCAGGGAAAAAAATATAATTGCGTAATTAAGAACATGTTTCTTTACTGTGTATGTGACAATAAACACTTTGAATCTTGAATTTTATTTATCATACATCATTTTTTTTAACATTCTTTTTATTGAGCATTTTCAAAATTACAACAGTCCAGCACAGTGTCAATACAGATTATATGAGATATGTAGCAAATCCAGAATACATCCACAGCAATGATCTTAAAAGTCCTTATTAGGTGTAACATTTCAGGCAGTTGCACTCTGAGTTCCCAGGTACTCCAACACTTTGCCAACATTTGCTGTAAAAAGGTCATTCTGACCATTAATACCAAATCTTAGTCTTTCCAGAGAAATATAGTCTGATAACAAAGACCTCCACAGATGTATTGAAGGAGTTTCATCTCCCACCCATTTTGGTAATATAACAGCCTTTCGGCCCAACATAAGCAAAAAATGTAGTGTTCTTATGTGATCTTAGTGATTCAGGGATACATCCCAATAGACACGATATTGGATTAGGTTGTAGTTGCTGCTTGATTATCACACTAACCTCATCACATACAGTTTGCCAAAACCGTTGAATCCTTTCACATTCCCAGAGACAGTGAAATCTCCAAAAATAGTCTTACATTTTGGGCAGTTTGGAGAGGCCCCTGCTGTATATTTACTATACATATATGGAGCTATATAGACATTTTGTAAGATATTATGCAGCATTTCTCTGAATCTGTTACATATGGATATTTTTTCGAAGGTAAAAGTAAAATTTACTCCCATATTTCAGTGTCTATTGTTGTTCTCAACTGTGAGTGTCCCATGATTTCCGTAGGAATGATAATCTGTCTGTAACCAAATGTTGCAACTTGGAATAAAATTTGGAGACAAAGTGACCTTGTTTAAGACTATCTAAAAGAGTCTTTTCTGAAAAGTTAAAGTCATCTGGAAGATTGAGAGCATCAATTTTAGTATATACATAGTGTCTGACCTGAAGATATTTGTAAAATTCTTTTGTTTGTAGTTTGTATGTAGCCTGTAATGATTTGAATGTTTTAAATTTTCCCCTATCCCAAAGGTCATAAATATGGTAAATTCAGGCTTCATACCAGTTCTGAGAGTTAGATCCAGTGCCCCTCTGGTTTAATCAGGATTATCAGTCATTTTTGTAAAACAACTCAATTTATGTTTAGTCCCAAATAATTTCCATAGAGAATTCCAAGTACTACCCACTTTAGTAATAAAAAAAATTGTCTTTCGCTATAATTGGTAGTTCGCTCCTGCGTTTATCAAGTAAGTTGACAGGAGAGTACGGTTTGGAGGAGGTTGCTTCAATCTCAAACCATGGTGGCTTCGGTTAAACAGTTGCCCATATTGAGATAATTCTGGCTTGCATTGAGGTTGTATAGTTTGTAATGTTGGGGAGGCCCCATCCTTCTTGTTCTTTTGGTAGTTGTAAAATGTCTAATTTAATTCTAGGCTTTCTGCCAGCCCATATAAAGTCAGGGAGAGCTTTATTTATATCTTTAATTTTGTTTCTCTTCAGAGATATAAAGAGCATAGATAGAGGATAAATAATTTTTGGGAGAATGTTCCTCTTAATAAGATTGACTGTGCCAAGAAAAGATTCAGGAAGCTTCTTCCAACTTAACATCTTGTCCTTAATGTGTTTTACCATAGGGTTAACATTTTCGCAAAAAAGTCTACTAATTTTAGGTGTTATTTTAACCCCCAGGTATGTGAATCCATCTGGTGCCCAGCGAAAGGGTTTTACAAAGTCAGGTTCATACTCTGAGAGGCATGATTTAAGATTTTGTAAAGTTAACCTTGTATCCAGAGATTTGACCAAACTCTTTCACACAGTTGATTAGCGCAGGTATTGAGTTAGGTGTGTCTGTTTATGTCCGGAGGATATCATCCGCTTACAGTAGAATTTTGTGCTGTGTTGTTCCTATCACCTGTCCTTTGATATTGGAGGTTTGCTGGATAGCAATTTCTAATGGCTCTATAGCTAAAGAAAACAACAGAGGTGATAGTGGTGACCCTTGAGCTGTACCTCTGTTAACTTGAAATTGGGCAGAAATTAGACCATTTGTTGAGACCGAGGCAGTGGGCATTTTGTATAGATACCCATCGAACAAAATCTGATTGAAAGCCAAATCTTTTCAACACTTCAAGCATGTATTTTCGCTCAATATGATCAAATGCTTTCTCTGCATCCATCGTTACTATAGCACTTGGAGTTTGATGAAAATTAAGATAGTGAATAATATTAATTAAACGTCTTGTGTTATTTGATGAAGTGTTATATATAGTATTTTTACATCCACTCCAAGTAGGCTAATCGAGCGATAAGAAGCACATAGTTCTGGATCTTTCCCTTTTTTGGGGATAACTATAATATGAACTAGTACATAGACTTTGGGAGTTCATCCTCTTCAAAAGATTTGTTGAACACACATTGTAATAGTTTGTTAATTTTGCTTTTCATCTTTTTATAAAACTGTACACAGAATCCATCCGCCCCTGGACTTTTATCTGAAAAAGAGTATGTCAGGTCTCTCCATCTGGATTATGTCCTTATCATAATGCCAGCACGTCAACGACTGTGTATATGATAGTAGTAAACAAGTAAACTGAGAAATACCCATGTACAAGTGTATTTAAATTTAAGATGAACAGTAGCTATCTTAATGTTATATAGTACTCACTGCCCATTGTGCGAGTTGTTCTTTATTCATTTGTATGAGCAATCATTTTTGAGGCGGATGATACCATTTACTTGATTACAGGTGGATTGATACAGTCATTGGGTAGTCGGGAGTGTCTTCACGTAGTCGTTGATTTCCTTTATTGTGGGAAGGGAGATCGGTTTTCCATTTGGAGGGAGAACCTTAATTACAGCTGGATACGCAAAAGCGTATTTGATCCCCACTTTCCGAAGCCTTCTGTGTGTCTAGCAGATTCTTGCCTCCGCTTTACAGTCTCTGCAGAAAAGTCCTGGTAAAAAGACACTACTTGACCATCCATCGTAACTCTGCCCTTGTTTCTTGCTGCGCGTAAGATCCTCTGTCTGTCCGTGTAGTCGTGAAGCCTCACCAGGACCGCCCGGGGGCCCTGTCTGCCGGTGGATCCCACTGGAGGTCCCACGCGGTGAGCTCATTCTGTTTTCAGCCGCTCCCCTTGCATGTCCATGTTCAAGACCTCGGGAATCCATTTCTCAAAAAACACGGTGGATTCTTGCCCTCAGTGCCTTCTTTCAGACGAATAATTCGGACGTTTTGTCGTTGACTCTGGTTCTCAGTTTTTCCATTGCTTTTGTCAGCGCTGACTCCACCGAATCAAGACACAGTCAAATGCCTTCTCCAAGTCCACAAAGCACATGTGGACTGGTTGGGCAAACACCCATGAACCCTTGAGCACCCTGCGGAGGGTATAGAGCTGGTCCAGTGTTCCACGGCCAGGACGAAAACCGCATTGTTCCTCCTGAATCCAAGGTTCGACTATCGGCCGAATTCTCCTCTCCAGTACCCTGGAATAGACTTTCCCAGGGAGGCTTAGGAGTGTGATGCCTGATAGTTGGAACACACCCTCCGGTCCCCCTTTTTGAATAGAGGGACCTCCACCCGGTCTGCCAGTCCAGAGGCACTGCGATGCTGCAGAGACGTGTCAGCCAAGACAGCCCCACAACATCCAGAGACTTGAGGTACTCAGGGCGGATCTCATCCATCCTCGGTGCTTTGCCACTGAGGAGCTTCCGAACTACCTCAGTGACTTCAGCTTGATTATGAATTAATCAACCTCTGAGTCCCCAACCTTGTGTCCCAGCATCAGTGGGATTGAGGAGATCCTCGAAGTGTTCCTTCCACCACCCAAGGATATCCCCAGTCAAGGTCAACAGCTCCCCACCTCCACCGTAAACAGTGTTGGTGGAGGACTGCTTCCCCTTCCTGAGGCGCCGTATGGTTTGCCAGAATTTTCTCGAGCCCAACCAGTAGTCCTCCTCCATGGCCACCCCGAACTTTTCCCACTTAGCCCAGACTGTGTGTGGAGGTAAGCCCAAATATCTCTAGCCGGTACCGCTCAACCTTCCACACTAGCTCAGGCTCTTTCCCCCCCCGCGAGGTGACATTCAATGTCCCCATGGCCAGAGTCACCGTCCGGGGATTGGGTCGTTGGGGCCCCCGCCCACAACCGCCATCCAAAACGCATAGCACCGGCCCCTTTTGAACCCTCCTGCGGGTGGTGAACCTATTGGAAGGCGGCCCCACGTCGGCTGTGCCTGGCCGGGTCCCGTGAGCAAAGACCCGGCCACCAGGCGCTCGCCTGCGATATTACTGAATAGTTGAGCCCAACACGAGACTCATCTGAGGAGGCGTTAATACGAGACAGTGAATCACAGACGACCAGCAGAGAGCTCACAGGCCGGTCTGAGCAGTGGTGCTCGAAATAAGAACATTTCTACTGATGTGCAATATTTACATATTCGTTCGCCGATTATTAAAGCAGAAATTCTGGCTGCTTCTCCATCTGATGCAGTCGCTCCTTCTCATATAGATATATAAAATAATGGAGAGATTATAAGAAATAAGAGTCGGTGAGAATAAAATATCTGAAGTACTTAAATGTTAAAACAATATCTGACAACTATACATGCAAATATAAACTTCTCCTTTAGATGGTTCTGCCCCTTTTACTGATGGTTCTGACTCCACTTCAGTAAAACTAGATCCTCAATCGGATTCTGATATGAGAAACCAGAACCACAGTTACTACAGAGTCTCCTCTGAGGTTGAACCCTCCTGACATCATCAACAATCATTTTATATCCACACAGGTTTTATCAGCAGAACAAAGTTTATTTCTCACACACCCTTCATAAAACACAGCCTGATAAATACACAGTAAAAACACACTAACAGAGATTTAAGATTTCCTAACGTGTATTCCTTAATTCTTGGATTCATTGTGCAAAATACGAATAAGAATTTAACAGAAAAACATTTACAAATATAAAGATTTATCACAAGTAGTTCAGAAATTAATGCAAAAGATTTTTTTTACAAAGATAGATAATCATAGTCGGTTAAAAAAAATCTATAAAAAACAACCTAATGTTGATTCAGATGTTAAAACATCACCACAGATCAGAAAAGGAGCATTAAATTGTGTTTAACTGTGTTTACATGTTACACTGCCTCCTAGTGGCCAGAAATTCCTCTGCACATCTTTACTTAAAACGTGGACTGAAGTCAGAACTGGGGTCTTTGTCCAGAAATCGAAAACCTGAACTGGACGACTCGGCTCACATTATGTCCACCCCCCTGCGCTCCTTCTTTAGGACCAGGTCTGGGTTTTTGCCAGAGTTGATTCTCTCTCTGGCTCTGTAACGAGTTCTCACCGACAGCAAGTCATCCAGCTCTTGGTCCTGCAGTGCTCTGACCACGCTGTAGGCTTCAGTTGCAGTCTCCTCGTCATCTTCGTACTGGAGGAAGAGCTGCTGCAGGCTGGCGGTCAGGTCACCCTGATGCTGCTGGCGTGGAGACGTTGGTGTCGTCTGAGTGACTGAGGGTTTTGACACTTCCTGTCTGAGAGACTGGTGGACGACAGACAGCATGGCTTTGTACTGTTTCACACTTGAGGGGTTGTACTTCAGCCACTTCATTTTTCTTGTCCTCATCTGGTGTACAAGATTGTGGACCAACATCCCCTCATACAACCTGGACAGCAACAGAAGGACAAGACAGAGATCAAACAAGAGCCAGGGTGGAATCAGGGACATCACCTGGGTGAGTCGAGGTGTCACCTATCCGTCCTTATTTCATCAATTTTGAGGAATGAAGCAAAAACCTACAAACATTTACATGGACATGAATGAAAGCAGGAAGTCATAAATACGTCAGTACACTGGGAACAAACTAGATCATAAAATGTGTCATGTGTCCTGGTGTACAGGTAAAGGTATTATCTGTACCTTTAAAAACCATAAAAAGGAAGTTGTGGTTGAAGAGGTAATCTAAGGTGGCCGACATGCAAATCACAGCGGGAAGGGTGAGACTCAGGTTCAACAAGTCCCGCCCTTTCCGTTTGACGAATTCTGATGTGTTTCTGTTAATGTCTTTGTTTTTGGAATTTGCAATAACGTTTCCCAACTTGCTGTTGTAATTTGCACCTGTCGGCCACCATAGTAAACAGATCCTGTGCTAGAAGCTACAAGAAACTTTGACTTTTTGTTGTGTCTAGCTCCCCATGTTGACAAAAGTAACATGAGCACCACCATCTCTTACAGATTTTGATCTGGCCAGCAGCTGCATTTTTTTTAAGCAACTGAAAGAAAGACTCTCACTGTGTGATTTATCCGTTTGTGACCATGTCAGAATAAAAGTCTTATCAGCAAAATGTGCTTTTGGTATGAAAAGTAAAAGGACTCATTGTGCAGTAAACTGTTTCCTGTCTGTTTTCAAATTATATCTGATGTTTCTAGGTTTAATATTTCTGTCACTCACTTGGCGATCTGTGGTTCAGGTAACGGGTAGCCCAGCAGCTGGTTCAGCTGGATGCTGTCCTTCATGCACGCCTGCCATTGGCTAAAAGCGTGAGCCACGCACACATCCAGCTTTTGGTGATTCTGAATCTGCAGATCTGCCAAACACACACACACACACACCACAGTGATTTATCAGATAACGTGATGACAGAAAATAGCCCAGATATCAAAGTATCCACAGCTGTCAGGACATGTTCGTGTTTAATACCTGCGCGGCGTCTCAGAGCGTCTCCGTTTGTCACACCCAGCAGCAGCGCCCTCAGCAGCCTCTCGTCCGGACGAGGCTGAGCTCTCTGCATCCAGTAGCAGGTGACGGCCACCAGGAGGCGCAGCTGAGGTAGCAGGTGGCTCAGAGAGGCCTCCGTCACCCCCAGAGCCTCCAGCAACACCTGCAGACGCTGAGAGGCCTCTGCCTGCAGCCGACACACAGGAGAAGACGGGTCAATGTGAAGTTATGTTATCAAGTTCACTGTAACTTTATCTAAACATTAATATGACAGACAGCACAATGTTGTCATAACAATAAGTATTCAGCTCATATGATGGGACTTAAAATAAAAACTGACTCGCTCCTCCTGAGCTTTGAAATTAAACTGTTGTGTTTTACAGCGTGTTACAAAATGTCGCCTCATCTCTCTCTCACTTCCTGTCAGTTTCGTTAGCCGTTTTTAGACAGGGCAGCAAGCCGCCAATTTGCCCGTCCTTTTGGCAGCCCGGTCCGTGGTTTTAGACAGAGGGCGGCAAATTGGGGGTCTGTTTTGGTCCGGCGATTTGCCGCCTCTGAGGGTACACTTATTTCCGCCTTGCCAGCTATCTAAATCCGAGGCTTCAATGTGCCCGCCCCTGCATAAAATGGGCGGAGGTGTCGATGACCTGCACTGTTCTGCGACCTACAGCCAGGAAGTTTAAAAACCAGGAAACAGCTGATTACAGCAGTCAGTCCATCACTTCATCCGCGAACGTCAAGATGAGCAACTGGACAGCCGCTGGGATCCGGGAGATGCTAGCGTCTCCTCGGTCTCTGTTTGGTTGTGTCCGCTTGTTGTTGTAGCGGCAAGCCACGAACAGTCGCTACTTTCAAATTAAGCCCCCCGCTAAGAACCCAGTTCTAAACTCCAATGGGGTGCAATGTAAAGCTCTTATTTTAAAGACAAATTCATTGTCACTGTTCACAGCCCAACTTCGAGCTTAACGTCACATCACATTTACGCTTACCTCCGAGGCAGCTTTTGGACAAGGAGGAATATTACGTCTCCATTTTAGATAGACAGGGTTGCACATTGCCGCCTTTTTATTCTAAAAAGGGCTATTGAACCCTGAAAGCTTCACCTTGTCCAGTGAGTTGAGCTGCAGCTGCTTGGCGACCCCTCTGAAGGCTGGCTGGACTGGGATGAACTTCAGCTGGAGTCCTTCTCTGTCTCTCTCCTGAACCGGCCCCCCTCTGCAACCCAGCAGCAGCCCGTACATCACCTGGCGGATCGGCCTGGACGTCAGGTAGGCGCTGGGTGTGTCAGCGTGGGCCACGGGGTAGCCAAGGTTCATCCTCTGCAGCAGCAGCACGTCCAGGATGTCTGAAGGCAGCCGGGCCTGCGTAAACGGCAGCCGGATCCAGTCTGGGACAAGACCCGCCGTCTGCAGAAGGACAGAGCAGAACAAAGTCAGTATATTTAGTCAAATGACCTTCAGAGCTTCACTGAACACGTCTGAGTTTATTTACTGGGCGAAGAAATGCAACAGTCGGCCTTCGTTGCTACAAGTTCTGTAGTGTTTGTTTGGTTGCACCAGGCTTTGAGTAAAGGATTTTTTTTACCTCCTCCTCTGCTGGGAATGGAGGTGCTGTCCCGTGGAGGAAGAACCTCTTCAGGGTGCTGGGAGGGAGCCGGTACTCCTCCATGCCCAGATGCAAGCCCTGCAGTAACTCTGCCTTTCTCTTCCCGCTCAGCGTTCCCATCAGCCCCAGCGCCGCCTCGAAGGCCTCCTGAGGCTGGTGGAAGCTCCTCAGCCAGCAGAGCAGCCCCTCCAGGCGGCTCAGTTTCACAGCGCTTGCTGGGCAGAACTGAGCCCAGCGGATGGAAGATTCCATCCTCTGCAGCTTCACGTAGTCGTTCCCGGCCAAAGCGGCGAAGGCAGGTAGGAGCTGCGGCTGGATGTTGAAGAGGATACAGATGTTGGAGGTTTTGTAGTTCTTACAGGGGATGTAGCACCGCGAGCCGCTCTGCCCCAGCGCCTCCCACTGGAAATGAGAGATCGGCAGCAGCCCTGCTGAGAGGTCAAAGATGTAGAAGTCGCTGTCTCTGGAGAGCACCGGACAGTTCAACTCATTGGCGAGGGCGGCAATCTCCTGGTCGGCCTCCCCGTAGCACTTAGCCACCGGGACCTCCAGCCGGGCCAGCGTCTGTCTGAACACCATATTGACCAGCTGTGGCACGATGTTCTCCTGGCTGCCCCCCACCGCCGCTAGATGGGCTCTCTGGATCCGATCCTCAGCTCTCTGCGTCACTGTTTCAAGCTTCTTGTCGGTGGGGTCCGTGCCTCCGTCCAGCACCACGTACGGTTTGATCTCACAGGCTCTGAGCGCTGCAATGAACTTCTCAACCTGGTTCTCAAACGCAGCATACTCCCCACCATGGTTCTGGTCCAGACCTGAGCGATCCACCAAAGGAAACAGAACAAGCAGTTACTAACAAACATAGTGTTCTGCTTGTTACCTAACAAGGTATTCTCTGAGCAGAGGCGCTGCATGAGGAGCAGACTGATCTGAACCTGACTCAAGATTTATTATTGTGGATTTGCTTCGCCACCAAATGCAAATGTTATAAAGTAATCTTCCCTTTTATGGTTTTGTGTTAAATATCTTAATAATCTTATAAATTTGTGTAAATTCTATTGTGTAATTAATCGGGCCCTTGTGGTCCATGCGTGTTGGGGCGTGCTGCTTACCCGGCCCCATTGCCTGATTATTGTCTACGCATCTCTTAACTGTCTGTGTTTCGGACAGTGCGGCAAGGGATTAAATGTAATTTCCTATGTCCAACATAGGGCACTGTGACTATGACTGTATATTGTGTTCAGGGCTGGACTCTTATCAAACATGTAAAGTTTGGTCCAGATAGGAATGAGGAAGTTGTTCCTTTATGATTTGGTGACCTGCTCCTGCCTGTATTAAATAATGTACGCTGAAGTCAGAAGAACTCCCTGTAATCTACAAAAAAACAAAATAGACTACAGTTGAAAAAATATGGTGAAAAATCGGAAAAAAAAAAATTTGTGATGTAAATAATGAAATGTATTAGGCCTACACGGCTTAAAAGTGCATCTTTTTACGTGCAGCTGGCATTATTATAATCTGGGCCTGGTACCAGGATGCCAGAGGTTCATTTTGCAATTTGTGTAGCCTATGGTTGATTTACTGCGCTCTTGTTGGTATTTATCTATCATGTATGTCTGGTTATTTGATGCAGATATGAAGCTCTGGATGTGTTTTCTATTGCATGGGTTATGATTTTGCGGGTTTACACAGGTGTCTGGCAACATCATAGTTTAGGCTGGTTTTTATTGGATTCGGCGGGTTCTAAGATGTGATTGGGCTGGAAACTGTCAATCTGATCTGGCAACACTGAGTGTTGGGGCGGAGGCTGTTTTAATGTTAATAACACATATAAAACTGAGCTGACGTTGAAGCTACTTTCTAATGATGAACTTCATAAAAAGTGTAATTTAACAAGTGAAGCTAAACTGAGTAGTTCTTATTAAACAGAGACAGCTTCACCACAGCGATGTAAAGACAGAAAAGATGACAGATGACAGAAAAATTACCTGGACCCAATAAAGTAGTTTTGTGTGTCAGGCGCAGACCGAACCTCAGCCACTGTTACTTCATTTTTTATATAATGATGCCGAACGTAGATCGACTACAATATAACATGATTGTTCACCTCTGACCATCAGATTTGGGCTCCTAAAAGCTAAAAATCCACATGATATTCTTATTTTATGCTATTAAACTGGCAGACACCTAGAATCTGCATTCAGAGCCGGTCACACTGTTGACACAGAAAGGGCATGACGCAAAGACTAAGTAACCGGATGGGCTGCTGTCACTTGGGCGTTGATGGGCTAAACTGATAAACACACTGTAGAGTTACAGCTGTTTATTATACATAAATAAGCTGCTGATTATATCATACACTTCTGTGTTCAAGGCACCAATGATCAGCTTATTAAATATGATGCACTGTCATGGATTAAACTTCCCACCAGATTTATAGGTAGTTATAGTTATAGAGTAGTAGTTATAGAGTAGTTATAGTTATAGAGTAGGTTAAATGAACTACAACACCTCACAAAAAATACCTGACAATCAAATTAGAGTTTAAATTAAACTGTTTAAACAATGACTCTGCAGAGTAGCTGTCAGATGAGAGTAAAAGTTAAGTATTTCTGACCTGGAGCACCTGTGGAGTCCAGCAGAATACTTTCTGTCCTACCTGAGTCAAAGTACAGCAAGTGGAGCAGGTTGCAGCCATCGATCACCAGACGGCTCATCCGGAACTGGACGTCCCGGTAGATCTGCTGGTGAGTCTCTAAGAATGTGGTCAGTCCCTGAACACCCATCCTCGGTTTGATTGTGCCCAGGAATGTCTCATCTCTGCTGCTCTTATACCTTTGACTGAGACATTCCTTAAGTTTCACTTTCCTGACATCATCACTCTTCATTCGTCACCAAACTGCTGCAAGAACACAGAGCACAGGGTTATAAAAACACAACATGAATACTGAATACTGACAGAGCGAAGAAGAGGACACACACAGTCCTTTATTAAGTCTTTACTGGGATACATAATAAACAGTTTTACAGTAAAGGACAGAAATAATTAACCCAGTTTAATGTGCAGAGGGCAAAAAATATCCTGGACTGGACCTGCCAAGAAATGTTTCTTGTTCTAATGTTTTAAGTTTGTGTTTTGTAATAATGTGAATATATTTTGATAGAATGTGAGAATTTTCTTGTTGTTGATTTTCCTTGCGAGCACTCGTGATCTTGCTCTGCTGTCGCAGTAAAACATCAGCAGCAGACTCAGTGTTCTTCGCTTCATCAACTTAATTTAACATATAAAGTTTTCTAACCATATGCGTTTACTTTTTCTTACATAATATTTAATGGATAAAAAGTAAAAGTACTTATGCAAACTGGACCTATTTTATTATTCAGATATTATTAGAATATTATCAGTGATGCAATAAGATGCAAGAAGCATTTCAGTCATCACGTTTGAGTTTATTTGACATCTTTACACACTGTAGGAAACCTCTCTGTGACAGTTAATCAGGTTTTATAATATAATGACATGATGTTAAATATAAACTAATGTTTTTTATAAGAACAATTTAACCTGAAAAGAAACTAGTAACTAAAAATGTAAAATAAGAACTAAATGTGTCCCTTAGAGATGTTTCAGAGTAGAACAGTACAGAGTAAATACTCTTCCATGTCAGCATGTCGATAACAAACACAGAACCAGAGGAACATAAATAATCAGGAACAGAAGTCCAGAACCAGCTGAACCGGTCTGAGTTTGGAAAGGGAAAATAAAACCTGCAGGAGCCCCAGAGGAGGACGAAGGAACTACAGCTGTGAACAGCTGACAACATTTACAACACATCAGCTGGGAAACGGAAACCAGCTGCCTGTTTACTGCACGGATCAGTTCTGTTTCACTTCAGAGGAAACAGAAGTCAACATGACAAACCCATCATACAGTCATGAGTCAGAACCTTTCAGGAGCATGTTTAAAGCCAAAGTAAACAGACTCACCCTTTGGATGATTAAAGACATTATAGCTCGACTGTATTTGTTAAAATGTGAGATATGAGAAACTCATACTGAGTAAAAGGAAAGAAAAGGAAAGTCACACACATGAACAGTACTCAAGTAAAAGTCTTAAAGTATCTGATATTAAATGTACTCAAGTATCAAAAGTGTAAATACAATTACATTTTGCATAGATTGATATCATGTAATTAAACTGGAGAAACAGATTATGAACCTGGTCGATCATTGCCTCCAATATTCATAAATAAAAACATATGTTTTAACTTACTTTCTTAAAAACTCTAAATTTCAATAAATATAAAATGTAGGGGAGAACGAGGTAATGTGAGACACCCCTTGTATCTAGGCAACGGAACACATTTGTGGTCATGTGACCATTATGTTTTCAAGCCCCTCCCATTTCCCACTGGCCATGAAGGAGAGGACCTTATTGTGTTGTAGTAAGCATGTTTTTTTCACAAAAATATATTTTTTGCATGTAAAAGTAAATTTTCTTGCTGTCAACTTAATCAACTGTTGTGCCAAAGCAAACTGATTCAGGTAGAAAAACTTATGTCATACATGTTGATGAACTACCAATATATAAAACCATGTGATGATGCTAGCTGAAGATTAGTCTTAATTGCTAAGAGAGGTTGTTTTTTCTAAAATGGTGGTGGTGGGGTAAAGTGAGACACTTCCCAAATGTCTCCCCAGAACACAAACCAAACGAAAGCGTGTGAAGACAGCCATCCTAACTGATACTCCTGAGAAGCAGGCAATTGAAAAGGCTTATAAAGAAAGACAAAAGAAACTGGCAGGGAAAAAGCAAAATATCAAAGAAAAGGAAAAACCGATAAAGAAAGCAACCAAAAAAAAAATCGTAGTTTTCAGCTCTGAGGAGAGTGATGTCCCACTTGGCAATGTGTCTGACAAAGAGAGCTCTGAGGATGAGAGAAATGATCCAGGAAACACAGATCTGTCCGTGGGTGACTTTGCCATAATTAACTTTGCAACCAAACACAGGAGCGTCCGTTACATTGGCATGGTTGAGAAAGTTAAGGATGACGAAATACTTGCACAATTTCTCACAAGAATCCAGGGAACACAAAGAGTGGGAGAGACCCACATTTGCCATAAAGGAAAATGATGTGGCACATGTTCCCAAAGTGATTTGGTGAAGAAGCTGCCTCAACCTAAAAGGCCTGGAGGAACCACATGGAGAGAGCAACTCTTCATCTTCCCCTGTAACCTTCAGGGCTGGAATGTAGAGTAGGCCTAGTTTTAGAGTACTGTATGACAGTATGCTGATGTTCTAATCAGTGGCGTTTTCTTGCAGAGGCCAAGGGAAGCCAGGCTTCCTCACTTTTTTCAGAATATAACCGTCATTTAATAAAAAGACTTTTTTTTAACAGTTTACGTAATCCTTCTGTGTTTTGCCTGTCGTCTCCTCCTCGTCTCTCTTCATTAACTATTGAGCGTTTCATAATGTGTAAAACAGCGCCCCTCTAAATGTTACGTGGTGAATGAGCGTTGAAAACATGGTACTGCACTCTGTTCTCTGTGAGGAGGCCAAGCTGAGCTGGCCTCCCTTCGTGAAAAAAAAAAAAAAGAATGATTGACCAATCAGGTGAGGCGTTTGGCACGACACTGCTCCCCTGTGATTGGTCAGGACAGTGTTAAGGGAAGCCACAAACTCGTTGGCTTCAGGCCAATCAAATCACAGTACGTTAACGTCATTGAATGAAATGACGGAAGTTGTTGTTTTGTGTCAATACTTGGTAAGCTAGCAAAAATATTAAGCGCAAGTATGGAGGGTGGAGATTTGGAGTATTTAGTAAAAAAATAATTTTACTAAACTGCCTCTACAGCAGCAACTCAAGTCCGAATTAAATCTGACGGCAGGCTAACACCAACACTAGAGCTCCGTACTGAGATGAAGAAAAGTTTTCGGACTTTTAATGAGGAGAATTACGTCCGCACCGAGTGGCTAGCTGCTAGCGCCAAGCTTGGATTAACGAGGCTCTGGATTTGGCAAAAAGTCTGAGCACAAAGAAGCACAATGAGCAGGTGAAGAAACACCGGGATATTTTAATGAGACTCATCGTTGCAGCCCTGTACCTTGCGCGCCAAGAGCAAGCGTTCAGGGGTCACAGTGAGGCCACTGGCAGCGCAAACAGGGGCAATTCTGTGGAGTTGGTGCAACTTTTGTGGAGTTTGACACCGAGGTCTTCAAACTGCTGCAGCGTATGCTCACGATTACGGCTACCAGCGCATCAGCAGAGCGCTCATTCTCCTTTCTAAAGAGGAACAAAACTGAGGAACACATGTGGACGGGACAGGCTTATAAACTTGACCAAGATATCCATTGACTCTGTTGTTGTGGAGGACCTAAAAGCCAGTGGGAAGTTATACGACATGGTCACCGATCACTTTGCCACCATGAGAGACAGGAGGATGGCCTTCCTCTACGAATAGGGTGAGGAAAACGCTTTTTTTTTTTTTTTGTGCGCATCACAATGATGTGATTATAGTCCTTATTGTGTCTTGCTTGCTTTGATTAAGCAGCATGTGAGTCCACTGAAGTTGTTGTTTATTGTTTTGTTTATGTGGAGAAAATGAGCACCACGGACAGCGGCTGTGATGGGCCGGGCTGTCTGAATACATGCACATGTCAGGTGTGCTGTTTACAGCCACTGGTACTGGGTTGTTGTGTTGCTGTATAATGAACATTTACATTTATTATTATGTATATAAACTGAAAAGTGAAAAGCATTTGTGTATCTCACATAGAGCGTACAAGTCGTGTTTGACGTGGACGTAAAACTTAACGGCTTCTGATTGAGTGTGTGAATGAATTCGCATCTTTCCAATATCAAATGTGTGCTGTGCATTAAGTAGCTGGTTGTGCTTTTGGGAGGGTGGTTGCATACATTAATGAGACGTTTGTGAGGACTGTGTGTGTGTGTGTGTGCGTGTATGAGTGACTGACTGACTGAGGGACAGAGAGAGAGAGAGCACGTCGGTGCTCAAAGTGTCGGTCAGATAACAAGCGTGTGTAAGTCCTGGTAAAATGATGCTGGGCGCTCTAATAGTTCATCCGACTACATGAAATAGCAACAAATAAATTGCAACATACGATTTTTTGACCCCACCCCCGTAAAACATACACAGCTTAGAGGTTATGTCTCACTTGGCTTCCTCGGAAATTTTCATCACGCCACGCCACTGGTTCTAATCCAGGTGGGTTTAGTACTGTGTTCTGAGTCCCAGGCTGTTCTAGCTGGTTCTGATTCCCTCCTCTGCTCTGACACCCAGACACTTGCTGTCTCTAAGGGTCCTGTGTTCTGACCCCCAGACCGGTTCTATCTGTCATTTCAATGTTAATTAAAACATTTAGAATTATATTATGTTGTATTTGATTTTGTTCAGAGTTACTTTCAAGTGTTCAGAAAAAATGTGCTTAATTGATCAATCACCATGATTCTATTACTTGTCTGACATTAGTTCTGGAATGTGTGGTTGTCAAGATAGCTGTCAGGATTCTAACTGCTACAACAAGTGTTGTTATGGTAGTTTCAGAGTGAAAAAAGTAAGTGGTTCAGTTTACCCCCTTGATTTCTCTGGTCTGTCTCAGTTTACCCCTAAGCTGGGGTATAGTGAGACACAAGACCACTTTTTTAAAAACAATCATATTTTCTCTGCCCTTCATCCTGAATACATTCTGATAATTTCTATCACTAGGAAACACCCTGAATTAATGGGAAATGTGTAAATTTTACTCATATATCGTTTTAGCTCACTTAGAGGGGAGCAAATGTAAAAAATGTCTCACTTTACCCTACTCTCCCCTACTTTTTATTTGTACTTTTGATACTTGAGTACATTTTATTGTTGCAGCTCTTTCTTATTTATCACTGTGCCATGCGTAAAAGTGTGTTTAAAGTGCTTTACTTTGTATATTGTATATTTTGGTTGTATATATTTCTTTATTACACAGTTGGCATTAAACAGTGACACATGACAATAAACACTGAATCTTGAATTTTATTTATTATATATAATTTTGAATCTAGCACATCATAATTTAGACTTGTTTTATTCCTTTGTGATGACTGAATTAGGCTCTTGTCCTGGTGGAAACGGGCTGTTGTATGTTGGACATTGAACGCATCAGCGCTGTGGAGCAGAAGAGGACCCTGAAGGCCTCTCCGGTTGTGTTCTGTGCGCGGTCACGTGACTCGCGCGGTCTCCTCAGGACCGGTTGAAACCGACGAGAAGCTGCTGGAGGTCTGACAGTCGGTCACCGAGCTGCAGGGACACACAAGCTTCACAGTGAGCGTCCCACACACACACTCAGCCCCGGCATGTCCGCTCTCTGTGTGCTGAAGACTCGCTGCTTCCTCCGGCAGGTCCTCCCCGGCCTGCCCGCCGCCATGCACAGACACTACAGCCTGGATGTCTCCGCTCCGCTGCTGCGGACGCAGGGCTACGTGGACGGCCGCTGGGTCTCCGCAGCCTCGGTGTTCCCCGTGCTGGACCCGGCCACAGGGAAGGAGATAACCCGAGTAGCAGACTGTGGCGCGGCGGAGGCCAAGCAGGCTGTGGACGCTGCGTACAAGGCGTTTCATTCCTGGAAGCAGTGCACTGCTAAGGTACGTCTTCCGCTGTCAACCAAACTCCATTTTATAATCTCACAATTTAAGACAAATGTTGCACATTCGCCATAAAAAACAACTAAAAACACAGAAACACTTTTATGTTCTCTACTTAAAGGATCCAGACTTCAATTCGGCTTGTGCACAATTCACCAGAAAACACAGTGTTTTGTTAAAATCTCATGTTTCACTTTAGAGTCTCTTTGCGTGCTGCCAACCTCATTTTGTTTAGTCAGGAAGGAGCATGAACAGAAAAGTCCCACTAAGAAATAACATACATGTTTGCATGTCAGAGAGAAGAGAGTCTCTTAATGATTATGAATGCATAATAAAAACATAAACCGTCGGCGATAAGCATTAAATTGCGACATTTCTGAATGGAGATTTGCATGAGGACATTGTTGCAGGTGTAATTGTGCAGCTCATAAACGGACTGTGTGATGCACCGCGAGTGAACTGAGGCTTATCGTGTCAGGGAAGAGGTTTAGGAGAGTGTCTGGACATTGATTGATTATCTGTAATTGATCAAACGTATCAAATGTATCAGTCATCGACATCATAAACGAGGCTGATCTCTAATAGCTGTAAAACCATGAACAGTCTAATAACTGCAGCAGGGTGGAAGAAATACTCAGATCTTCTTAGTCAGTAAAAGTATTAACATCATAAAGTGAAAGTACTCATTATGCAGAATGTGTCAGAATAATTAACGTGGATTTCAAACACTGATGCACAACCTGTAATTGTCATGTTGCAGCTGATGAAGACTCGGCTGCTTTCAGCTGATCACTGGCCAGTTTAGAGAACAAGTTAAGTACAATTACCTCAAAATTAAACTACAGTAATAGGGTACATGTACTTAGTTACATTCCAGTGCTGAACAGCAGGAATATGAACAGAGCTGCAGCTTGTTTCTGTGTGTGGAGACGAAGTCGTTACCTGGTCAGTGATTTTAATCTTGACCCGATCAGTGTCACAGGAGAAGAAGGACAAAGTCCAACGTGTGTCGTCGGTAACACAACATATCTACTTATTAAACACCAGAAGCTCAATTCAAACATTATCGCACACATTTAAAAACAAAAATGACTTCTTTGTCCTTTTCTTGGCTTTATTGAAAGGACAGGAAACAGCTAGAGAAGGAGTGGAGTCCAGCAGGGCCACGGGTCGGATCAGAACCCCGGGTCGGATCAGAACCCCGTACACAGCCTCTGCACCGAGCCACCAGAGAGCACCAATGTTTTATTCAACTTATAAATCATATTCATATTTCCTTCAGCTGTTTCGTCGTACTAATTTAAAGTTTAGCTCCCGGTTTCACGTCTTCTATAAATCGAGTTTATTCAAGTCAATCCCAAAAACTTTATTTGTCCCCGAGGAGCAGCTGTACACAGACTCAAACAAGTCGGCACGTTCAGCAAAAGTAAAACAAGTAAAACTAGTTTTAATCCTGTTCACACTCAGACGTCACGTCCACTCTCCTCCTTCAGCTGCGTCACACAAACTACAGACAGCAGTTCAGTTCAGTTCAGTGTAAAACATCTGACATGTCAAACATTATTGATGTTATCCAGCGTTTGAAGCCAGATCAGCTTCAGCTTCTTCGTTAACATTATCATTACATTAAGAATGATGTCTGTGCGGGAGAAACACATGCAGAGGTGAATAACTCTACATATGATGCAGACCGGCTGTGAAAGAGACTCACAGCTGATCGGAGGTGCAGGAGGCTGCACAGGCTCAACAAACACTCCGGGCTCTTGTGATCTCAGGTTTATTTATTTTCTTTTTAATATGCTTTTGGAAACATGTTTGAAATCCTGTTTTGTCATCGTATAAAGCTTCAGCAGATCCAGATGTGGAACAGGTGAGCAGGTGAACAGGTGAGCAGGTGAGCAGGTAAACAGGTGAGCAGGTAAACAGGTGAGCAGGTAAACAGGTGAACAGGTAAACAGGTAAACAGGTGAACAGGTGAAGGGATCTGAACACTTTCAATGCGCACTAGAAGAAACATGAGCCGGTCCTTTAACATCAGCTGATCCGGACATTCAGCTCTTATAGAAATAATTTGTCAAACCTCAAATTCAGATTTATTTGGTGAATAAAAGTCGACTGCGGACGTTCTAAACGAACTTGTGTTTTGCTGTCTGACCCTGAAGGACCTGCTCAGTGTTCAGGTGTTGTTACACTTTGCACTCTGTTTAATATTAATCCAGTTCATCACACTTCACTATCAGAGAGGAAACTTAATCCATCACCGTTCACATGAAGCTGCTGTGGTCTTTGCCAGGTTTTTTAAAATATTAACTCAGATCACGATTGTGAAACAACAAATATCTGAAGACGACGAGGAGCGTGTCGCCTCCTGATGTGATCTGATTGGCTGTCCTGCAGGAGAGGAGCATCCTGCTGAGGAAGTGGTTCGACCTGCTGACGCTGCACAAAGAAGACTTGGCCAAACTGATCACGTTCGAGAGTGTGAGTATGATGAAGCTGACGACACACACAGATGTGACGATGTGCTGCAGGGTCCAAACAGTCGAGTGGACAGAAAACAGAAGAGAACATGCGAACATTTCTATGAAGCTCTTCCAGGTTTTTCCTGAACAGTTTGACGTCTTCAAACTTCTGATCAGGAGCAAATTTAATTGTTTGAGCTGCAGAATAGTTTGATTTATAATAACATCATCATTTATAAACTCTTCAAATGTTTGTGTGTGAAAATCTTAATTTGTGAAATAACTAGTAACTAAAACTGTCCGATGAATGTAGTGAAGTAAAGTGTTTCCCTCTGAGATGAGATGTAGACGAGCAGAAGTTAAAATAATGAAGCGACAAACAAACAAAGTGAAGCAGCGACAGAATCTGTAAATCATCCACAGAGAAACTGTCACAACAGATCCCACCGGAACTACTTTATGATGAAGAAATAGTTCCAGTGGAGACGGTCAACAGTGAGGTCAGTGGATTATTTACACTGTGTGTGTGTGTGTGTGTGTGTGTGTGTGTGTGTGTGTGTGTGTGTGTGTGTGTGTGTGTGTGTGTGTGTGTGTTGCAGGGGAAGCCGCTGCGGGAGGCTGTCGGGGAGATCACGTACGCCGCCTCCTTCCTGGAGTGGTTCTCTGAGGAGGCCCGGCGAGTGTACGGCGACATCGTCCCGTCGCCCGCCAAAGACCGAAAGATCCTCCTGCTCAAGCAGCCTGTGGGCGTCGCCTCCATCATCACACCGGTGAGCAGCCAATGAGAGAAGGGTTCCACTAGAGCCCGACTGATTATTGGCCAATCACAGACAGATATGTAAATCAGTATCATAGTTTATGTTGTCGATATAAAAACATACGATGCAGAAGAAGATGACTTAGAAATATTAAATTCCCAGTGAAGTTCCTGGTTCAGTGCTGTGATGTCATCATTCTGGACTTCAGGAGGGTGGTTCAGTAACTCTCATGTTGTTCCACAGTGGAACTTTCCGAGCGCTATGATCACCAGGAAGGTCGGAGCCGCTCTGGCTGCCGGCTGCACCGTGGTGGTCAAACCTGCCGAGGACACGCCGCTGTCAGCGCTCGCTCTGGCTGAGGTCTGTGTGCTGAACATTTATCGCTCCACGCTAGTTAGTCTTCTGTTTCTGCTCTGAATGACGTGATTCTGTCTGGTGCTGCAGCTGGCAGAGCAGGCCGGGATCCCTGCAGGGGTGTTCAACGTGGTTCCTTGTTCCCGAGAGAAGACTCCTTCTGTCGGGGAGGTTCTCTGCACCGACCCGCTGGTGGCCAAGATCTCCTTCACCGGCTCCACCGCCACCGGCAAGGTCCGACCTCCGACTGCTGCCTGCAGTCATTACTGTTCATGTTTGTCACCATGTTGGACAGTCAGGAAATTGATTTAATGACTGGTGCTGTGAATGAGTTGACCTCATCATTACCTCATCAGCATGAGTCCTGCACACGGCTGTTTCAAACATTATTAAAGTAGTTTGGATCAGTCGTTGTTGTTCCATCCATTCAGCTGAAAACATGTAGAATCATTGTTTCAGGTGCTGCTGAAAATGGCTGCCGACACAGTGAAGAAGGCGTCCATGGAGCTGGGAGGCCACGCCCCCTTCATCGTGTTTGACAGCGCTGACGTGGACAAGGCGGTGGCGGGAGCCATGGGCTCCAAGTTCAGGAACTCTGGACAGGTACGAGGTGACGCTGCTGTGTGTCTGCGTGGTGTCAGCGCTGCAGCGTAACGTCTTCTGTCCTCTTCCTGTAGACGTGCGTGTGCTCCAACCGCTTTCTGGTGCAGAGCGGAATCCACGACCGCTTCATGGAGAAACTGGGCCAAGCGATGGACGCCGAGCTCCGCGTGGGTCACGGCTCGGACCCCGAAACGACCCAGGGGCCGCTCATCAACGCCAGAGCTGCAGAGAAGGTAAACGTGGAGCTGAAGCTGCTGCGAGGAGATAAATGATCATACTTTTTCTTTTTAAAACAAGACAATCATCAAAATAGTAGGTGATTCATTTAATATCTGACAGCTAAGTGATTAATCGTTTGAGCTTTAACATCTTAAAATAAATATTTATTTAAAGGCTCCACATCAGAATCTCATCTGCAGACTGTTGTTTTTAAATGGCGGTCTGACAGCTGAGCTCTCGTGTGTGTGCAGGTGGCCCACCAGGTATCAGACGCAGTGTCCAGAGGAGCGAAGGTTCTGAAGGGCGGGAAGCGTCTGGACGGGTCGTTCATGGAGCCCACGCTGCTCGCCAACGTCTCCACAGAGATGCTCTGCATGAAGGAGGAGACGTTCGGCCCGCTGCTGCCCGTCATCAGGTCCGTACGCTCTGCAGTCTTCATGTGTTTCACTTTGATTCAGTCGGCTGTTTAACTGGACCAACAGGCGGTTCTGAATGACTACAGAGTAAATCCAGAGGAAGCAGCTGTGAGCTCGCTGTGTTCAGGTGCTGCAGATGTTCGTCGACCAATCAGAAGTTTTGTTTCTGACTTGCAGGTTCAACACGGAGGAGGAGGCGCTGGCGATCGCGAACGCCTCTAATGTCGGGCTGGCAGGTGAGTTCACCTCAGTGTGATAATAACTGTTAAATCAAGTCTGAGGTTTTTAGATCCATCAAGTGTTGATCAGAGACTTTAAACAAACTGCTTTGACATGTCGTCGCGCCTTGATGACACGACGAAGCAGTTTGTACGACGACACGTGTGAGTACAAAGAACTCTCATCTTTGTTTTCATCTGGAAAAACACATGAAGAAAAACAGGAGTCAGAAGAAAAAAACCTTTTCATGTGTGAAACAGAAAAGAAAAAATTGGAGATACATTTACATTTTTCCATGTTTGAAACATTGTTTGGAAAAAAAAAAATCAGGAGTTACGTTTTCTTTTTTCACGAGAGAAACTGAAGGAAACTTCAGGGGAAATTTTTGTTTTCTCGTGAACAAGTTCTTTTTTTGTCAGGCTCAAACTTTTATTTTTCACAATTTAAGTAAAAAAAATTCTCCTGAAATGTGAAACTTCAGCTGCGTCTCTGTTCAGGAGCCTCGTCCTCCGAACGCTGAACCGAGTTATTACATGAGACCGTCTGACAGAAGGACTGTTGCCTAGCAACCCCGACAGTATGAAGGTCCGTTGTTTTTTAAAATGATTTTTATCGTTGAGTCTTCAAAATTTGTGAATTGAATTTTTTTTTTCAAGAGAGAAAAAACTTTTCATGTGTAAAACTGAGAAAACATTCAGTAGGAAAAAAGTCCTTTTTTCTGGAGCCTTTCAATTTTCATTTTATTTTTCAGTGCGTTCATGAAAGAAAAACAAAAGTTTCCTCTGGGAAAAAGAATCAGTTTGACACGTGAGCGTCGCAGCTTCAGTGAAGATTTCTCCTTTTAAAAAGTGTAAACAACTAAAAAACTGAAGTGAACTTTTCAGGACTGAATCGACGTTATTGGCTGAACTGTTGCTGACTCCTCCCCCTCTCTGTCTCTGTCTCTTCTTCAGGTTACTGCTACTCGCAGGATGTGAGTCAGATCTGGCGGGTGGCGGAGGCGTTGGAGGTCGGGATCGTCGGCATCAACGAGGGTCTGCTGTCCACCCCGGAGGCGTCGTTCGGCGGCGTCAAACAGTCCGGTCTGGGCTGCGAAGGCTCCAAGCACGGCATCAAAGAGTATCTGGAGGTCAAGTACATGTGCTTCGGAGGGCTGAAGCCCTGAAACACGGCGGTACGACACCTGACACATGCAGTCATCAGTGAAGTGGTCATAACTGAACACTTCTGAGGTTTTAATTGATTTAATTTAACTGTAACAATACAGAAATATATTGTAGTCGGGGTGACCAACCTTAAAATAAACTTCTCACAAAATCTAAAATATGTTTTATTGACCCGTCAGACGTTCGGCACTGAACTGAAACAATCCAGTTTTTTTCTCCTCTGTTGCCTTTTTCAGACAAAAACTGTCGATGTGTAGAAAATAATCTTTCAGCAATAAATAATAAATATCTTTTATGTTTGATGACGTCAGTCCTGAAAACTTTTAGGTTTAATCTTTGTGTTTGATGCTGAAACGTGAGACTCACTGAGACGCTGGAGAAAATATTCAAACTGCACGATGAAGTGTTTAATAAGTTCTGAGGGAAATACTCGCTGCTGATTGGCCGGTTACACCATCGCCACCAATCAGGTTAAAGAGTCACTGTTGCTACAGTAACTGAACTCTAACCAGAAAATGTCAATCTTTCAGATTAAACAGCTGCTGCTGCAGGAGATGATGACAGTCATTTCATTAATCTGACTGACTTGTTTAAAGATCTGAGCTCAGAATTACAGCAGCACAGATGGGACCTGAACGCAGCATCATATTGATCTCATTCTCCAGCAGCACAAAGAGTTCAGTCTCAGAGTCAGATGGAGATTTACTGTGATTACAAGAATATTAAAAAGCACAATGATAATCTTTTTTTTGTAAAATCCTGTTTGTATTAAACTTCCTGTAGAATGTCGGTCAACATGAAAACTGTATTTTTTTATTATTAAAATGCTTCTATAAGCCGACGTTTGAACCAATAAGGACACGTGTTCACATTTCAAGCATCACAATTTAATTTTTAATAATTTAAGGCGTGTGCCATTTATACAAATCCTACCAGGGTCTTTACACACAGTTCAATAATATCTGTTCGAGCTCAGCGTCAAGAAAACACGTTCATAAACACATAAATCAATGTTGGCCGGATGCATGCAGCAGAGTCTTCAGCAGAGATAATGTTATTAACAGAATAAACCCTTAAAAGATTTATGATTATTGTAGTGAAGTTGTTTTTTTATTACCGTGTAGATTTTAATCCGACAGAAGCTGAAACACACAAAGCTTTTTTCTTACCTGAAAGTAAAGTGCCATAAAATCTTACAGTGTTGAACAACAGTGTTATTAATTATGATTACAGAGTAACTAAATCACCCCTGAAGATCTCGGTTGGTTTAACTTCTCACCTGTCTGCAGTGACATCACTGAGGGGCGTGGTCACAGGTGCAGCAGAGTCATCAGAACTTCATTTGTCTGTTAGCTTGATTTGACCCATCAGACGGGATCTAAGGTTTTAAAGCTGGTTTAAAACAAGCGCTGGTTATAATAAATCATTTTGGTTTGAAGGAGGTTTGGCTCCAGGCAGCTCATTACTGAGTCAGCTAATAGGGCTGCTAACTTAGCTGCACAGCTAACTTTCTTAACAGCAGCTACATTAAGCAGCTGTTAACATGTTAGCTTAGCATCAAAGCTCTCAGTATCTGTCAGGAAACTACAGAAATTACCTCTGTGCTGCATCTGGTGTCCAAACGTTCTAATAATTAGCAGTTAGCGGTTATTTTAGCAACAAGTCAAGCTAACTGTCCACAGTTGAGGCAAAAAATATGATCCAGTTTCACCCAAAACAGTGAAGAAAGGTGTTTTTGTACAGTAATCTGTGAAGCCCCGCCCACAAAAACATAAAGACAGTGCAGGTGAAACTCAGATCAGGACGTGTGATAATAAAACACTTTCACATGAGTTTTGACTTCATGGAGACTTTAAGAGAATAAAGATCCCGTTCAGATATTTTAAACCAGCTTCAGGCTTTTGTCCAGTTAACTCATAAGTCAAGCTTCTCTGTTGTGTACGTGTGAGAACCACGAGTCATTTCTCCTCCTGCAGGAACCGGATCAAACACAAGGTTCCACATTTGAGCAGATACAGTAAATAGTGAAGTAATCGATTACTACCGTCCACTGTTGTTGAGTACTGACAGTTCCTGTTGAGTTTGTACAGCAGATTGTGTTTCTGATGTAAAGTGAAATTTGTCTTAATTGTAATATAATGTTGTCGTCATAGTTGATGTAAAGAAATATACATTTTGTATCCTGACTGTAGATGCTAATGAAAATTAAAGAGGAAGTTGTAATATTACATCTTGTGACAAGTTTCTTTTTTTTTTTTTGTTCACACAAGATAATAACTTTGGTGTTCAGGATATTAAAAGTATCTTTTGGGTGTTGAGGAGCTCAGGAGTGACAGTCGTCTGATCTCTGATCAGATTTACATGTTGTGTCTCCGTTAATTAACAGTCAAGTGACTTTTGTTGACCAGTAGCTTCACTGCTAACTGCTGCTAAAACCAGAATTTCTCATTTTAAAATGAGTTTTGTTAAATGAAGCCAGATCTAACATGCTAATCAGACTGCTAAGCTAGCTAAATGTGTCCTGAACTGGACACAAAGAACTCGATGAATGACGACATTCAAGTTTATAATCTTGGTTAGCTTCCAGTTAGCTTCTTGGCCAAGAATTCTTAAATTAAAAAGTTAAAGTCTTAGTCCAATCAAAGTCAGTTTTTGGGAGTTTTTGTTGGAGTTAGCTTTGAGTTAGCTTCTCGTGGCTTGCTTGTTAGCTAACAAGATACAACATGTCAATCAGACAGACTTTGAGATTTTGGAAGGTGGATTTTTGTTTTCTTTTGTTGGGGTGAGGCTAGCAGTTTCCCTTTGCATCAAGTCTTTGTGCTAGGCTAAGCTAATCCCATCCTGGATCGTTCTCTGTGCACAGTGATGCTTTGTCCATCTTCTCATCCAGCTGAGGGGAAGATGATTTCAGATTCTTCTTTAAATCCTTTCTTAGACGTCTGATTCAGTCCTGAATGTCTCATCTCGGGTCCTCCAGGTTGTCCTGACATCATCCTGTGTCAGGAGACGCAGGTTTGTCTGGACTTTAAGTCCTTCGAAGGAGTTTGACCCTGAAATGGGACACTGGTTCATTAACTGACCTCACATCAAAGGATTTCTGGGTAATGAAGTTCTTTAGACTCTAAGAAGTTGTAATCGTCCCTGATCATTCCGGTCAGTGGCGGCAGGAGGCGAGGCGTCCTTTCAGCCGAAGGCGTTTCCGTTGCGGATGGCCTGGTCGCTGTCCAGCTCGGACTCTGACATCATCAGGCTGGAGTTGTGCTCTGTGCTGCGGTGTTTGATACCTGCAGAGAGGAGAAAGGTGTTTGAGTCTGAGCTTCCTTTAAACCTGCTGCCATTTCCTACACTCTCTGTTTAGTTTCCTGAATTCTTCTAATGTAGATCATTTAGTTTTGACAGTTTGCTCCAGACATCTGGACCAAAGACGTTCACTGCTTGGACTTTTTTTTATCATCCAGCTTTGTGTGAAACTGAGTTTCTGCAGAATAAAGAAAAAATGTGTGAGGCTCAAAAACCAGCAACACTCCTGCCGTCACACGTGAACGTCACAACACCGGAGTTTCTTTTTCATGTTTCACTGAGTGAAAAGAAAAACAAACTCAGGTGTGAAACAGATTTTTGGCAGCAGATTCAGGGTTTGTACGGGTGTTTGAAATCCTTGAAAGTACTTGAATTTCAATGTTGTGTTTTCAAGGTCTGCAAAGTGCTTGGATTTTAGTTTAAGTGCTTGAAAGTGCTTGACATTATAACTCTGTGTCTTTCACAAAATTGGGATCAGACTGGATAATTAATTTCTGAAGTTTTTGCTATTATGAAACATAATTTTAGATGTTTACAGCATAATACAATGTACTTTATTGTGATAAAAAGTGAAGAAAAAATAATTAGTTTATATATTCCTGTAGAAAAGCATTTTACCCAAGCAATAAGGTGCTGGAAAATCTTTAAAATGACCCTTAAAAGTGCTTGAAAAGCGCTTGAATTTGACCTTGAATGTGTACGAACCCTGCAGATTCTACATGACAGATGTGTGTTGTGTTTGTTGTGCAGATGACATGAACAACATGATGTGTTGGAGCACTTCAGCCTCTGCTGGTCAACTTGAGTATTACAGAAACAAATGCTTTCAATTGAACCTAAAAAAATGTTTCTTCTACACACATTTTTTTTACACCAACCGACATGAAAAAAAAAAACGTGTGAAAACATTAAACCTGCAAAAAAAATCAGGAAAATAAAAAAGATTTCAGGACTATAAACAAAATGTTTCCACATGATGAAGGCTTGAAAATTGTTTCTATTATTTCCATTCTTACTTTGTTGATGGTGACATGTTGTAGTTTCTTTCTTGTAACAAAAGCGTCTGCTAAATGCCTGAAATCTAAATCTAAATCATACATATTTTTTCATGTGTGAAATCGAGGGGGGGAAAAATAGAATAGAATTTATTTTTCCTGAGTAAAACTTCGAGGAAAAAGGATTCGTCAGGAGAAATTATGTTTCTGTATTACTGACGTTGACCACCAGAGGCTGAAGTGCTCGACCACCTGTTTGTCTAAATAGACTAAAACTTGGTTTCACACATGGCAAAAAAAAAAAGAAAAAGAAATTAGGAACAACACTCGCGTCCTGATTTCTTGAAGATCTTGAAGTCCCTGAGGTTTGTTCACCGATGGAATCAAAAAAATGTTTTTCACATGAAGCGTTAGTGAAGGTTATTTTCTTTTTTCCTTGTGGAAAAAAATTCTTCTGACAAAATAAATAAATCACTGGGATCCTCATGTGAACCTGAGCGAAAAAAAAATGAAAATCTGTAGCAATGTTTTTGTTTTTTCAGGAGAGGGAAACTTTTAATGTGTGAGAAACAATGTTGGCAAGTGAAGATTTTTTTTCTAGCGATCTATTTTCTAATTCTGATCCAAATTGTTCTTCTTCTATGTTTATGACTTCAGAACAGGTGGAAACAGGTTCTTTAATTTTTCTAATTTGTGAAAACATTCTGAAAATTCTGAAAAAAGAAAGTTTCTCCTGATATTTCAGGAGAAATAACATTTTCCTGATTTTTTAAATAAAGTAATTACAAAATACATAATAAAAATTCCCCTGAAATGTTTAAGAATACAGAATTTTCCCATTAAAAAAGTCCTGATATAAGTTACATTTTTTATTTCAAATTGTTTATCATAGATTTTATTTTGGTGATTGAAACTGGTGCTGAAAATATATTTCTGATGACAGGAAAGTCATCTAGAAGAAAAATTAAAATAAGAATTTTTTCCCCTAAAAATATATATATATATATTTTTTATATATATATATGATGACGAAATCTCTGGTAAAAAAAAAAGAAAAAAAAAGTCATTTTTAAAGATTTCCTTTTCATGTGACTAACTGGTACTGAGTGGGAAAACATGTGATACCAGGACAATTTAGATTTTTTTTTTCTAGGAAAAAAAATCTAAGGAAGGAAAGGAAATAAAATCGAGAGGAAAATTTCAAAGTTTTCATAGATTTTCTTTTCATGTGTGAAACTGATACTGAGTGGGAACAAAATCTGATAGGAGGACAAACATCTTCTAGAAGAAAAAAAATATATATATATTTTTTTTTAAATCATATTTTTTTCAAAAAATCTGGATTATTTTTCTAGGAGGAAAAATTATTTAAAAGGGTAGGGAAAAAATAAAAAAAAAATGTCACAAAAAAAAATTCATAGATTTTCTTTCCATGAGTGAAACTGGTACTGAGTGGTAAAACATCTGATCGGAGGGGAAATATCGAGAAAAAAAATAATAGATTTTCATTTTTCATGTTTTCACAGATGAAAATGAAAATGAAAATAATTAGAAAATGGATCAACAGAAGAAAACTTTCCCCTCAGGGCTTCCGTAGTTTGACCTCTGAACTGTTGGTTATAAAACGTCATCACTTCACTTCACAATGAACTTTACAAATAAAATGTTTTTTCACTGTTCCAACATAAATCTTCTGCCACAGCTCAGAAACAGGTTTTTGTCATCAGTTTCACTCATGAACACGATTTAAAGCGACTCACTGAATTTGGGTCGGAGCTCCACCCGCTCCTGCTCGTCCATGTTGTCCAGGATGGTGTACTTGGTCTTCTTCCTCACCTTCGTCTGTCTCCTCCTGAACAGTCAAACCAACAGATTCATATTCACGTTCAGTAACACTGTCGGCTTCATCACCGTGTGAAGTGAAAGTCTGGAGACGCATGTTCACCTCCTGCAGCAGCAGATGAAGGTCCAGCTGACGGACAGGATGAAGACCATCAGCATGAAGCTGGTCAGGATGACGTACAGCACCCTCCACTCTGAAACAGCAAACCAGCTCAATAAACTTTTCACCAGACACGTTTTTGGTGTGTAAGTGACTTAATGTATTTTCTGGAGTCTTTAAGTGAATATTTAATCTGACGCTGATTTCAAAGTCTCCTCTGAAAACAAATGGAAGGAACCAGCTTTGTTATTGTTACTGTGCCCAGTAGGACCGATGATTAGAGCTGTAGTTACCACAGTTGCTCTCTCCGTCGCCGAGGTAACGACGAATCAGGTTCTCCGTCCAGAAGGGGTCGCAGGTGCACTCCTTGCTGATTGGATCACACTGGCCACGCCCCGAACAGCGGAGCAAGCACACTGAGAGAAGACGGGACAAAAAACAGGATGACGGAGAGCGCTGATTCTTTTAAAATGAGAAGAATCGAGTCATTGATTTATTTTAAATGATTTCTACACACCATGATCGACTGTTAGCATGACTGTTAGCTTAGCATACATCTGCTTCTCATGTGTTCACAGTTAGAAGACGCTTCATCTCGAACCTTCAACATGATTAAGATTCATAAAACAGAACCAGACAAACTCACAGACGGTGTCGACTCTCAGGACTCTGAACAGAAGGTAGTCGCTCTTCTCTCTGAGCAGCTGGTTCCTCAGCAGACCCACCAGCCTGGTGCTGGTAATTGGGCCAGACGGGCCTCGAACAGAGAACCTCAACACCGTGCTACACACACACACACACACATACACAGTGTAAATAATAATTAGTTTGTTTAGGCAGAAAGAAATCAGCCAATGAGGATCTTTCTCTGCTCATTAACATTCCTTCACCTAAACTGCAGACTGCTCCTTTAAAGCTTACTTTATATATGGATGATGTAAGAACACCTGGTACCTGAGGTGGGAGTGGCCCTGCAGCGCTCGGACCTGGATGTCGCTGTCGAGGACGTGGAGCAGAGCGGCGAGCTGTCGGACCACCGTGTCCCTCTGAGCCACGCTGACCTGAGACACCGACACCAACATCTCCAGCTCCACCTCCTCTCCACCGCCAGGCTCTACGGAGACACAGCAGGGACAAACTTCACTGCTCTCACAACGACTAACACACATGGTAGAAAGGATCCCTCGGCCCACAGCACTTCTGTCTTACCGGGTCGGACCTCCACGGTGGCCGTGGCGCTGCTCGAGCGGGCCTGAGCGTCGGTCACCCTCAGCTGGAACAGGTAGGTGCCTTCGACCAGGTTGGCCAGGTACAGAGAGGCCTGAGTGTCTGAGCTGTACAGCACGTCCTGCAACAGGAAGTATCACAGGACCAATGGAAATACATAGTTATAACGACAGATACGTCAAAAATACAATTTTGGAGAACATTTCTGGAGGAATGTTTTCTTTCAAAAGTAGGAAGGGAAGGAATTTTTCTCCTTAAATTTTGAGAGAAATAACAATTTAACCAGAAATTTTAGAATTTTTGGAATAAAAAATAAAAAACCCGAATTGTCAAAAATAAAAAAAAAAGCCCTATGAAATGTCTAAAAAAACAAAAAGAATGAAATTGTGAGGGGAGAAAACCCTCCAGAAAGTCTCTGAAAATATAAAACATATATTTGTTTTCTTTTTAAATAATCCCCCCAATATTATTGGGGAAAACAAATGTCTCCTAAATTAATTTTTTTAAAGATTTTTTCCTGGCATAGACACCTTTATTAGCAGTAGACAGAGAGGAAACACGGGAGAGAGAGGGGGAGGTGACATGCAGCAAAGGACCTCCGGCCGGAATCGACCCAGGGTCGGCTGCGTTTATGGCATGCGCTCTAACCACTCGACCACCTGCGCGCCCCTCCTAAATTAAATATAATAATAATAATAATAATAATAAAATCCTGAAATCCTTAAAATAGAACATTTTCAGAAAAATTCCGGAGGCTATTATTCTTTTGTTATGAAATATTGGTAGAAACTTTTTTTCCCAAAAATTTCAAGGGGAATTTGTTTTTTCTTGAAACATTTCCTTTTTTTCCCAAAAACTAATATTTTTTTTCTTCAAGGATTTTTTTTTTTCTTTTCCCAAAAGAGTTTGAGGGGGGGTTTCTTTTTAACGTTTAAAAAATGTCAGTTTAGTTTTGTCTTCTAAATATTAAAGGACGGATTCTTTTCCCCATTTTAAGGTTTTTTGTTTGTTTGTTTTTTTTATTTCTTCCCCAAATTTTGGTTGTTTTTTCAAAAATTTCAATATTTTTTTCAGAAATGTAATTTTTCAAATTTCTTTTCTTCCAAGTTTTTTTTAATTCAAATTTTTTATTTTTAAATTTCAGGGTCTATCTTTTTTTTTTTTTTACAAAAAGAAAAACATTTTTTTGAATTTAAATTTTTCCACATTTTCAGGGGGAGAGGGTTCCGCCCTCTGAAGGGTTTTTTCCCAGGTTTTTGTCATCTCTTTTTAACAAAAATTTCAATGTAATCTTGGATAAAAAAGTGTTGTATTCCCCTCCTGATCTAACTCTAAAATATTCTGAAGTTTGGATCAGACCTCCTGTATCAGCGCGGTGTACTGACCCCAGCAGCAGGACTCTGGCTGTCTCGGACCCACAGGTACTGGACCTCCGTCTGGTCTCCGTCCGTCACGGAGCCTCTGAGGACCAGAGAGTTGTTGGGCAGCGTCAGAGTGTGGCTGCCGCTGGCGTGAGCGACGGGAGGAAAACTTCTGGCTGCAGGAGGAAGGACGACAGAAACACATTTGTATTAACATACTAGTGACGAGGTTTAAAGGTTGTATACAAACAATATTTAATTATTGATCAGTTGTTTTGTTCACAGAATGTCAGAAAATAGTACAGAGTGTTTTGTGGAGGTGCAGAAGAGCTCATGAAGTGACGCCGCATCACCTTCCTGGACCTGGACCGTCAGTGCAGCGCTGTCTGTCGCCCCCTCCTGGTCACACACGGTCAGTCTGAAGGTGTAGCGTCCAACCTGAAGACCCGTCGCCGTGGCAACCGCCTGGTCCACTCCCTCCAGCTTTAACCCTGGAGGACCGCTGCAAAAACATGTCGGAGATCACACAGGTGAGTCTGAGCTGTGATGAGCCGAGGATATCTGATTAAAAACGATCTTCAGGAGCTGTTTGTACCTGACGGCGTCCCAGTGGTAGCTGACGATGCCGCGGTCATCGGAGCTTCCACTGCCGTCGAGCGACAAGCCGCTGACAGGGAGAAACAACTTCCTGTCAGGGCCCACGACCGCCAGCGGGCCACGGTTTGACTCCGTGACCTCTGATACTGACCGGAGGGAGGGCAGAGACGGAAGGAAAGGACAGTAAAGATTTAATCTGGGTCATTTTATTTAAACGTTTTTGATACTTTGTCAAGTTTGTCTCATGAAACACAGCAATCAATCATTTTACCCTTAAAACAATAAAACTACTTCTGTTCTGTTTTAGGTTAAACTGCACAAAATGTGACATTTATCACATTATCTGAATAAACATGTCAGTGTCTCCCTGTTGTGATTCTATGTTTACCAGACTCTGCAGCGGTCGTAGTGGAGGGCTCAGTCGTGGTTGGAGGGTCGGTGCTGGGAGTCGAGGTGGTGGAGGGGTCAGAGGTCACGGCTCTGGCTGGAGGGTGGCTGGACGTTGGTGGAGCTCCGGCTGCTGACTGGAACATCTTCAACATGTCTGTGGAACATCGAGAGAACACAAATAACGAGGGGAGTCACAACAAACAGTCACAAACACAACAAGCCTCAGAGAGAGACGGAGGTCAGTGTGAAGACAGAGGACAAACTACAGAGGCGATTTACACTACAGAGACGATTTACACTACAGAGACGATTTACACTACAGAGGCGATTTACAGCGACTCGGACCAGGACTATGACATCAGCGACAAGAAGACAGAGAGAGAGTTGGATATCATCAGCATGTAGAGTCAGAATATCTTCACGTGTTACTGTGAGCTGAGAGTTTATTTGGACCAAACCAGAGGAGACTGTGGAGACAAACCAGAACTGTTCTGGTGACTGTGACTCAGTTTGAGTCCAGTCTGAATGAAGTGAGTCTGACGACGAGTTAACGAGCAGATTAAACTGGTCTGAGTTCAGTCAGAGACAGAAACTTGAGTTCAGACGGTGGACGGTTGGATTTTTCTGTTTATAATGAAAATAGGAGTCAAAATATTTCCTTTCTTCACATTTATTAGTTTATGTTGTTGACTTATTCTCAGACTGTCACCTCTGAGCTACAGAGTGCTGTTGGGAGGCTAGCTGTTAGCATGCTAACTTCAGTTAACACCTCACAACACAGAACAAAAGATCTCTGACATCAACTCTCTTGTTTCTTCACTCTGTTCCTGCTGTTCGTTTACTTTTTGAACGTTTTTCAACTAAAATTCTGACACATCCTTTTTTATTACACCTTTAAAAAGAATTACATTAAATAAAAAATGAGATAAAATTGAATTTAACTGATTAAAAAACCCACATAATTGAACAAAGACTCATTATTGGTCACATATTGTAAAAAATGGTTAAATTATACTTTCTTTTCTTTGTATTCTCACTCGATGTTTAACTTCAGCAATCGACTAATGATGTTTCTCTGTGTGTGTGTGTGTGTGTGTGTGTGTTGGTGTGTGTTGGTGTGTGTGTGTGTTGGTGTGTGTGTGTGTGTGTGTGTGTTGGTGTGTGTGTGTGTGTGTGTGTGTGTGTGCAGTACCAGTTGTGGGTTTAGGAGAAACTGAAGCGTCAGGTTCAACAGTGGGTAGCGTCGGCGCTGCAGGGTTTCCCAGCGACACCATCAGGGGTGGATCTGCAGGTGAAGGAAGGAGGTGAGCTTCTGAATCTGAATCTATGGTAGAAAAATATAAACAGTTGGTTTTCTTATTATTTTCTGATAATAATATAAATAAATACACAGATTTAAAGCTGGATATTTAAGGTGCACTGTGAAGTTCTACTCAATATTAATGAGGTAACAATACAAACGTTCTCCATCAGTGAATAAACAAACTGTTCTCAGAGGAAAACGAGGTCCCACAACACTGTCTGACACTAGAGAGGTGGCAGGGTCCGCCACATTTAAACACAGTAAAACAGTATAAATTGTGTTCTCCTTTAAGGTCAGTTTGTTTATTCAGTTTATGAAGTCATGAACACAAAGAGAGTTGAGTTTGATTATTTAGTTTGTTTCAGCCAATGAGGATCTTTCTCTGCTCATTAACATTTCTTCATCTAAACTACAGACTGCTCCTTTAACTATGACATCACACTCTCAGGTCTACCTGGCTGTATCGATGTGCTGATAGGCTGATGAGGAGTGGCAGGCGTTGTTAGTAACGTCCTTATATGGTCGTGTTGTGTGGAGTCAGCTGTTGGTTCCGGTGGTACTGACGGTGTCGTCGATGTCGGATCAGCGCTGCTCTCGGCTTCAGTCTGTGAAAAGAATAAAAACACATTCAGGACACGTTAACTCCCCCACAGAACCTCCACAGCTGGTTCAACCTCTGTGCTGTATGAGTTAACAAAGAAAAACTAACTTGGACTTTACTTCATGAACACAACGTTACAGAGAGGAGACAGAGAACCAGAACCAGAACCAGAGTCTCTGCTGAGTTTTTAGACATTGCAATGCAGAAATGTGACGTGTCATATCTTTGAGGTTTGGTCTCAGTCGTCCTCGTTCTGATCCGGCTTCACTGTTGTATTCACTCACTGTTCTCTCTGCAGCAGGAGGATCTGCTGTCGGTCTCCTGGTTTTGTCCTCGTCTCCACCACTGATGTTCCCCCCAGAGGAGCCTCTATTCTGGGCCACGCCGCCTTCCCTCTCTGGACCGTCCGCCGCCTCTGATTGGTTGAACCCGTCTCCTCCTTTCAAGGACGTCTGCTCTGTCACCTCCACCTCTGAGCCGGGCCCTCCCCTCTCCTCCTGGCTTCCCTCTGGGTATTCAGGGAAGTCTTGCTGGGGCCCGTTGAACAGGGCCAGGTCCTTCAGGGCCTCCAGGTCCCCTGGGGCCTCAGAGGACCTGGAGAGGGGCCTCCAGCGGCCGCTGTAGGGCTCCCCTCTCACCAGAGACTGCAGCACCAGCGTCTGCGGTGACGCTCTACGCAGAAAGGCGAGGACGGAGTCGGCCCCGGGTCGCTCTCTGGGCCGACAGTTCTCCCTCTTCTGGCAGTTCAGGATGTAGCAGCGGCCCTCGAACAGCCAGGCCAGGTCGTAACCCGGCAGGTCGCAGCACGCCGCCACGCACTGCGGCAGAGACGACACACCCGGAACCCGCATGATACCGCTGCTCTCCACCTCCGGAGACACCACGGCCTCAGAGAAGGTCGCCCCCTGCCAGCACTGAGACGCCACTGCAGCTGCAACACAACACGGTCCTTCAGTTTATTATGCTCAGCGAATCTTTTATTCTATTTAAGGTTGTTTCTGTTTCTGTGGAGTTTTTACTTAATCTCATGAAGGGACTGAGAGATATGATTGTTGTGATGTTGTAGAGATTCTAAAACAACTGATTTAACGTTAAGATTTATTATTTTGGAGTGCAAATAAACAAACACGTTTTCTTTGAGTAGCAGCTGATGATAATGTTGAATGTGATCACGGAACAGACAACAACTGTACATCTTAAATATTTTATTTGGTTTATAAAAGGGAATAAATATTAAAAAATAAGTATGTAAATAAAGAAATTACATACATATTAAATAACTTTCAATAAATAATAACATGCATATAAAATACATGTAATCACATTTTAAGTATTACAAAACATTCACTTTTGTAATTAGACAGGTTTAATTCTTTATTTTTATTTATCTTTACTCTTAAAATAAACGTATAACTTAGTGAATCTGTTTCTGAGACGTCACACATGTCGTACCTTCGACACTGTGGAGCAGCAGCAGAAACGCGTTCCGCCACATGTTGACTCCGTCTGAGGATCTGCAACAAACAACAAACAAACAAACAAACAAACAAACATGATGATGTCATAGTGTATGATGCTCTGCTGTGGAAACATCAGATATGATATGAAATCACTGCCAGAGAACAAATTACTGCACTACTTTACTTTTCTTACTTTAAGATAATTCTTCTTATAAAACATTCTTTTGCTTAAATGAGGTTTTGAATGCAGGACTGTCAGATGTAGTGGAGTATTTTCACAGTGTGGTATTAGTATTTTTACTTGAGTAAAGGGTGTGAATACTTCTTCCTCCTACACAGTGACAGATGTTCGCAGCTCAGTTGGACCTGAACAGTTTCAGCACCACTCGGCCGGACAGCGCCACCGGGAGCCCCGCCCAGCACGCTGCTCGGTGACGGAAAATAAACGCACCTTCATCCCGCAGAAAATCTGATTTATCACAATAAACCTCATATAACAGAGTTTAACTTTAATTCTTTAAAACAACACATGACCTTCGTTACAGCTGGTGTTCGTCTGTCCACATGATGCGCAGGGCGCTCTCCTAAAAACACAGTCATTCCAAACTGCATTGAAAAATATATAATTTTAAAGAAATCCTTACTTATGGATTAATACATATTATTAATATTATTGTGATGAATACAGGTTCTGTATCTACATTCAGCACTTTTTAATTCGGCATCAATTCTTTAAAATAAATGGCACTTTTTCCACTAAAACTTCAACTTTTTGTGCAGACGTGTTGATGATAAGCAGCTGGAGGAACCTACTGATAAACATGAGCAGTGTAATGTGGTTTGAAAGGTGAGATTTTGTTGAAATCACCTCGAGCAGTGACGAAGAGACGTGTACCACTATAAATCTCTAAAAGGTGTCCGCTGTTAAACGATGGAAGTCTTCTTTAAAAGGATTTCTGCGCTGCGCATCTTGACCCTAAAGACAACGTAATATTAGACGATTTTTGAACGGAGTCTGGTGCGAGTGACACAGGCTAACAGCGGGGGAGAACGTTAAGCTAACACCGACATATTGTTGTTATTTGTCCATGATGAGGTCAGAAGGCGACATCATGTCCGAGCCCGCGTCACCTCCATCCTCCTCCGTGTCGTCGCTGTCTGTTCTAACACCTGAACACCTGCTCGAGCCGCCGCGTGCACCCACCTGGTCGAGGCCCGCCGCCGCCTCCAGTCCTCCCGCGGATCCTCACTGGTTCTCCATGGTGAGCCCGTCAGCCCCACAGGTTACAGACCGGTTCGTCACTCGGGTTCATCGGTTCCACGCTGGTTCTGAATCTGTGCCGAGAAAACACGAGCAGTGTCGAGTCAGCGGAAATACACGACATCCGGCCAGAAATCTTCACAATAAAACTCAGATTTTTGAGTTTTTCTTTTTTATTGTATTTATTTAAGAATTTCGTTTTATTCGTGGCTGACGGTTTGATCTATTTCATTTTTTTTGTTTTTATTAAATGCATAAAATAGATTTATTTTTTTTAATTCATTTTTTGAATTAACACATATAATAAATACAGATTCAAATTAAACCAGAAATAGTTAAAAATAAAGTAATGCCTACATTTATTTTGATATTATTTTTGGTGCATTTAATGGCATCATTTATTTACTTTTCTTTTTTTTTATTGGTGAAATTATGTGACTGACAGGGTGACATGAGGGACAAATACGTCACACCACATGGACTACGAATACAGACGGTGGACATAGAGTACAGATAACAACAGATAACAACGTAAAGTTATGATGATATGTATACAAGTAGTACAGGTGTGTGTGCGTGCATGCGTGCGTACATGCATGTGGCGGAGAAGCAGATAGTATGGTATTATATGAAATATGGCATAAATAGATGATAAAATAAAAATAAATAAGTAAATAAAGTAAAAAGTATAAATATGGAGAGAGAAGGAGAGGAAAGAAAAAGTGAAAAAATAGATAAATAAATATTAATAATCTGCAACACAATATTTCATTTGTTTTTAATTTATTTCACTTAGGTTAGTAAGTGGCGTGTTAGGATGAGGAGGTGTTCTGTTACAAAGAGGGGGAGGGGGTGTTAGAAGGAAATAAATATATTACTACTTTTTATTTGAAATTTGAAGAAAAAAAAAATAAAAAATCCCCACCCCTTGGTATATTTATTTGTACTTTTTTAATTTGACATTTGTGCAAAACTGGTTTCAAATAAAATACTTGGGTTAAAAAAAAAGGGTAAAACTTCTGAAACAGCTTCTGAAATGTATTTATATAAGATGAACAATGGAAGTGGATTCTGTTTTAAAATGAGCTCATTGCATGAGATTTCCTGATGCTGCTCACTGATGATGCCTTTAAAACTCTGTAGGATTATAATTAAGATAAAACACAGCCCTAACATGTTAACTGATTTCCACCAGTCAAACTGTGATAAGCAACAACACCGATATATAAAAGAAATTATTTATAAACATGTAAATGATTCCTGAGGTAAAACTCACCTGTCTTTACTTATATGAAGTAACTTTTATAAAGAATATAACGACTGTAAATATACCACAGAATACTTACCTTCCTCTTTTATTTTGTAGGCATACTCGTGTGATTTCCGGTTTACACTGACGCCGCAGGATGATGGTGACGTCAACTTACTGGAGTCTGCTCATTATAGTTACTCATTTATATGTTTGTGTATAATTAATATAATCTCTAACATCAAAAAGAAGAATATGAGACATTTGGGCTCATCCCTCGTTTATTTTTGTGTTTTCTTAAAAAAACAAACATTTACAACTGAAATCACAGCCATATATAAATTACAACAGCAAACACAATTATCTACTTTAAATACACTCCTCTGCTCCGCGCCCACTCATTAACACCAGCTGCAGTCCGCTGCATTAACACAAACAGTGGCGTGGTTCTCTGTGACGCGTCCTCGCTCACAGGCTTCACTCAGCAGACAGAAACTAAACAGTCACATTAAAAAAGAAAAAGGCTTTCCAACAGTAAACTTCAGAGTTTGAGTCGATAATTTCACACACAATCATTTCACAGGTTCAGTGTGTTGTTGCTCCGGGCAGCTGACAGCAGCACAGATACATCTGTCATCAGAATCGTTTGGTTTAATCCGTGAACTGTATGATGATATAAAACCCACTGAAAAACATCCGACACCTCCAGTTTCTACTACGCTAATCAATAAAATAAAATATGCTCTGATCAGATATCAATTTCTCTGACTGATCAGCATCAGGAAGATTTCTCCCATCTATTCTGCCCACAGAGGAATATTAAGTGAGCTGGTAAATCAGACTTTTGTTATAACTGTTTAAATGATCTTATCTTGTTTTATATTTTGTATTTTATTTGCCTGAATTATTAAAAAGTAAAAAGTACTCAGTAACTTTATTTTGAAAGGTGCAAGTGTGATTTAGTAGACTGTTTGTCTGTCTGGTGGTTCTGAACCTGCTGCTGCTGCCGAGCCGCCCGGAGAGTCAGTCAGTGAGTGGAGCTGCTGCTCAGTGACGGGCAGCAGGAGGCCGAACTGGTCAGCAGACATACTGGACGTCTCCCAGTCGGACACACAGACAGGAAGTGAACGTGCATCAGATCAGGTCAGACGGACTGAGCATGCTCCACAGGACGCTCCAACACGACCGGCCGCTCTCTGCTGAGTGTCTGGTTCAGACCAACGAGTGAGATTTGTTTAGGAAACCAAACATCCAATAATAAAAGTAATAAAAGTAACAACACTGTTAGCTGAGTTTAATCCAGGCGCCTGATTCGTTAAATCAACATGTTATTGATGTTATTGTGAAGTGAAATCGTTGGAACTGTTCTGATCAGAGATGACAGGAAGTGTTTCACAGCCTGCGTTTATACAGATAACTGATAATTACTCACTTCTCATGATCCATAACTGACATAATGACTGATAATATCACATCTTTGTATTTTATAATAAGCGATCAGACACCTGAGGGTGAGAAAGGCTCAGGTGATTCAATCATCAGCAGCTCTGAACAGATCTGTTGTGTTCGCTGTGTGCAGCAGCTGGACGTGATGAACACAACAACCTTCTGAATCACAGCGTGATGACGACACATGATCGCAGCCATCGCTGTTCTGATCCAGCTGTGAGCTTCATCACACTCCCGTCCATCTCCACAAATAAGCTTTAATGAACATTATTTAACAGTTTTACTGGGTTAGTTATTCGGCTTTCAACACCTGAAATCCACCAAAGATCTTATCCGTGAAGTTTTTGTTTTCGTGCTCGGATCGATTCCTGCGAGCTCCTTTAGTCCTCGAACATAAATCAGTGCATTCAACAGAACTCTGGGGCCGAACCAGACACTTCAGCTGAGAACAACATGTGGCTTTAAAGCATCAGTACACACATTAATGTCCAACAATCCCTCATTAACATCCCTCTCATCTTTTCATTTTCTAACTCCCTTTAAATCATCTTGAAAAGTGGAAACATGAAACTTAAGAAAAGCTCAGATCATCTCGATGAATCGAACCCTCTCAACAACTTCCTGCACACAACGAGCCGACACAGCGGCGCCCTTCAAGTCCAGACACCCAAAACAAAGATCAAACTCAAATTGGTTCTGTTTTAGGTTTTGAGACTTTTGTCAGA